>NC_138554.1:78010906-78073185 GCF_964273705.1 Natrix helvetica | reverse complement strand
CCCATATGGGAAAAGGAAGCATTTGCAGTTAGGTGGGCCCTGTGTCATGGCAGTGCCTACTGGAAGGGTTTTTACCATTAGAGGTCTGGATGGACCACAAGAATCTGGAGGCCCTCCAAACCCCACGGCAACTGTCGCCAAAACAAGTTCGGTGGGCATTGTATTTCAGACAGTTTAACTTCAAGTTAAAATATATACCAGGGGAAAAAAACTTCCTGGAAGATGCCCTGTCATGGAAACCACAGTATGATAGTGGGCGGGAAGACAAAGTATAGGTGATAATATCAACAATGCAGCTCCGAACACTAGCAGCTCGATAGACGCCACCCGCATCCCAACCAAACACATAGATAACATACCCCGGCTATCCAGGAGCACCCCAGACAGATCTGTGGTTCCAGGAAAACTGGTCTTGGCTGACACAGAGAGATTGCTTTGCTTGGAAGAGGTCCAAGCTTTACATGCCTAGCGCTATCCAATTAGATGTGTTGAATCGCTGCCATGATGCTCGCTCGGCCTGGCATTTTGGATCCCGTAAGACACTGCATTTAACTAATAGGCAATTTTGGTGTCCACATATGGAAAAAGACATAGCGGATTATGTGCAAAGCTGTATAGTATGCACTAAATCTCTTTTAGATCACACAGGCAAAAAAAGCAAATTGGAAACAAATGGAAGATTTCAGAAAGTAATGGTTGGGGGGGAAAATCAATGAGAAAAATGGAGGTGTCCAGAAAGGAAAGGCCGATGTAAATAATAATAATTTTTTAAAATCACAATCAAAGTGGATTTGGGCAGCTAATAATGGAAAAGTGAGCTTTGAAAAGCGCCAGCTGAGTACAAAAAGAGGGCTTTTTTCCAGAAAGAGGCACAGGGAAGAAGGGGAAAGAGCCAGGTGGGAAACAAGCTTTTGTGGGGAAAATTTGCTGCTCTTCTTCCTTTTCAGGAACCTGTTGTTGTGGGGGACTGATGAGATGGTGCTTGGGGCTAGGAACACTTGAGGCTTGGTGTGGTAAACTACATCCAGGAAGCACTACAGCAGAGATAAGCAGCCAGAGTCAACCCTAGCTTTGCTTTCTATTGCAGAAGCTAGATTGGTTCCCTGCAAATTCTCATCTCTCAAGGAGCCTAGCCAAAATTTCCAGTGCTGCTTCAGTGAGTGCTCCATCAGAGATGAGAGTTTGCAGGGGGCGATCTAGAATCTAGAATCCACAAGGGCCAGCAAAGCTAATG
The DNA here is from genome assembly GCF_964273705.1 of Natrix helvetica. Classification (NCBI taxonomy): domain Eukaryota; kingdom Metazoa; phylum Chordata; class Lepidosauria; order Squamata; family Natricidae; genus Natrix; species Natrix helvetica. The sequence continues at coordinate 78,071,951 of NC_138554.1, read as the reverse complement.
TTGACTCCAGCTGCTTCTCTCCACTAACAGGTGACCAAGCTAACTGCCTGTAACTGTTCCTGGGAGGTCAAAGTACTGGGTAGTGAGTTTAGTTTTAGCCTGATTCCCCTTATCTGAATGGCTCTACTTAAGTGTTTCTGTGGTCAGCTTTGTTACTTTTGTAGTAGCCATTAGCAGGCTGCTCTGAGTTTTCCTTTCAGCTGGTGCTTTTTGGTTTTCTTAAATGGGGAAGGGCTGGCACTTTTCAGAGGTTTCTGGTGCTGTGAAGTTTCTGGCACTGTTCTTTTGGGTTGTACTTCCCACAACCTTTTCCTCATAATTAGGGGCTTATAGATCAATTTATCTGCTAACTTACAAGCTACAGAATGGCACTAACAGAGCCATCTGGCTGTGCCCTTAGAACAACCTTCCTTGTTAATTCCACAATCTTCTGGTACTACAGGACCTATGCATCACATCAACAAAAAGTCTATCTGTACTTTTGTTAACAGCAACGTTGCTGCTTCTTGTTGCTTATATTAGTTCCTTCCCACAAAAAAAGAAGCTATTTTTTTCAGCTGACAAAAGAAACAATTCTTACTTCTGTGGAAGAAGCAGACTGCCCAGAGCCCTGAATACCCTGAAGTATCATATATGGAATAAAGTGGCTTTTATGTTCACTTCCCCTTGGTTCACATATGGCTGATGCTCCCATGGTTAAAAAAAGAAGTATGGTGATAGAGGAAATCACTTTTCTTTCACTAATCAACGTTATCCAAATAGCCAGATGTGCAGCCAGATCAGAATAATGCAACAAGCCACTTGAGTCAACTAGGACCAAAGCCTACCATTTTCCACAGCAGCTGGGTCTTAAGATTGTGAGAAAAAGAATGTGCTAGATAATTGGAAAGGCAGCTCATTTTCTCTGATAACACTTTCCCACTCAGGTGTAGCTTGTTATTCAGAGGAAAATTAATTTCAGGTTGCATGTCTTTTCCTCTGAGAACCATTCAACTAAAGCAGCAGCAACTGATTGAAGAGGTGGGGGCTGTTTTCCCTCTTGTTTTCTTAGCTTGTTTAGGAGGAATTGTTTTTTCTTCTAGAAGTGCCCCTGTGACATAGTCAAATGGAAAAGAAAAGTTTGTTTATTAATCATGTTTATAAAGCGGCCCATGTTAACTATCAAGTAACTCTAGGTGATGCACAGCAGAATATAGAGCAATAGATATAAATTATTAATATTAAAAAAATGAAGATTATATCAAATACAGAACTAAAGAAAATAAAGAAAATATTGGATGAAGAGCATTACTATTATTCATGCTCTTGTGAGATTACTGACCAGCCAAATGTGGAAAAATGTGGAAAGGGAGAAAATTGCTTCCTCTGTTAAATCCAGTGAGAAGAAATATATCAGACAAATTAGATTCCTGAAGATATATCTTTCTGCTACTTTCAATAAGAATTGTCCTTTGGATCATGTGTTACTTAAACAAGATAAATTGATTGCTAAATTTAAATAATACCAGTTATCAATTGATGGATAACAAGTCTCTTGTAAAAGCCAGACTAAAGAAGATATATCAAGAGCTGCTAATATTAGAATGATGCTGACAAAAGAAGAAATATGAGATCATTGACAAGCCAGGTGCTAGGCTACTTCCAGATGGCTTCTTGAGGCCAGAAACTATGGTATTTTTTAGGATCTTAAAAGCTGTTCCTCTCCTAGTTTAAGAAAGTGAAGACTTGAAACGGAGTATTTTAAAAGAAACCTTTTATTAAATAGAATGGAGACCATTCAGTTCAAAGCAACATCTGAATCACCTTAGGCAATGCGAATAGAATTAAAGCAGTAAAGACCATTCCCATTAGTTAGAATGCAGATTTTAGCCAATACACCTAACAAACATACATTCCCATGGCTATCTTCCATTAGACATTAAAGTGAAATGTCTCACATGGCCATCATAAACATTCCCCCAAAAGGTAAAATATCAGTTGTCACAGGCACTGCTAATAAATTGACTCCAAGCCCCCCTCCTCCCAATTGAATGGCAGAATCACTTTTAGGGATATGACATGCTAACTTCTTTTTAAAAAGGAGAGATCCATCTGTGAAAAGATAGAAACAAAAATTCTATAATAGTATTTTAACAAGCTTTGTCAGGATATTGGGAGTGAAATGTTTTCTGTAAGTTAGGGGCCCTAACATGGTGCTTAGCTACCCATTCATTTTGGGAATGCTTCCAAGCAATTAAGTATAGGGATTTCCCCCTGTGGATCCTAGAGTCAAAAATTTCCTTAATTTCAAAGTGTTGTTCATCTTCCATCATAATAAGAATAGGTAGTGTCGGTGCATGTGGTCTGAGTGGTGATATTACTTCTCGTTTGAGTAAACTAATGTGAAATATTGGGTGGACTTGCCTGAGTGTCTTTGGAAAGATTAGTTCTACTGTTACTGGAGTGATAATCCTAGTGATAGGGAAAGGTCCAATGAACTTTGGTGCAAATTTCTTTGATGGCTGAAACAGTTGCTGGTTTGGTAGATAAGTATATCTCCAACATGGAAAGGTTTGGGTTCCATTCTTTTTTTGTCAGTTTGAATTTTAAAAGCCACAACTTCCTCTAAAGCTAATCTAACTACTTGGCCATGTGTTTTGTAACGTGTCTATCTACTCCTTAAATGAGGGGATAGTGGGTTCTTCTGTGGGTAGTTCAGGCATGGGCTGAAATTCTAGTCTGCTGCTACTCAAAAAGGGGTAGAATCAGTGCTTGAGTGTATAGAGTTATTGAATGCCACTTCCACAAAAGGGTCCGTCCAGTTATTCTGTTGAAAATTAATAAAACATCTTAGATATTGTTCTAGGACCGAGTTATTTTTTGCAGTGTGACCATTAATTTATGCGTGGTGTGAAGAGCTCAATCCTTGGGCAGTGTCAAGCAAATTTTAAAACACCCTCCAAAATTTTGAGGTCAATTGGATCCCTCTGTCGATGCTTCTCTACTTCTCATCGGAGATGATTCTCTACTTCATGAAGACAATAAATGTGTATCAGGAATAACTTGGCTAGACTTTTGGCAGTTGGGATCATTTGGCAAGGTATAAAATGTGCCTGTTCTGAAAACTGGTCTGTTACAACCCAAATGACAGTATTCCCTGCATTTTCTGGTAGACTACAATAAAGTCCAACACAATCTCTCTCCAGGGTGCTGAAGGTCCAGCTACTTCCTGTATAAGAGTCTTGGGACTTCCCTTGACATCTTCTAGCTGCCGCACCAATAGTACAGCTGACTACATAGCTCTCTATGTCCTTATTTTAGTGATGGCCACCAAAATTGTCTTTTAATTTTAATTAGGTTTAAAGTTTTCACAAAACCAAAGTGTCCAGCTAATTTGGAGTTGTGGCACCTTGCCATTAAGTGCAATCTTTGGCTAGCTGGAACATACAACTTCCCTCCCACCCAAGCTATTTTTCATCAGGCAGCTGGATTTGTGGCTCAAAAACCATTCATCGGTACCTAAAGCTTGTTTGGGTGGTGGTGTCCATCAAAGTTTCTTGTTTTGCCTGGGACCTGATGATTACTTTAGCAGCCAGCTGATGGTTTTGTATCATGGATTTGATTATGTCTGGCTTTGTACTATTGTTTTGCGGTTTTCTGGATATTACATCTGCCAGAAAACTCCCACACACCCCGGGAGATATCTGTGTAAATTCAAACCATTTAAAATACTGAGCCCATCGTACTTGTTTTGGGGGGAGTTTCCTTGGAGGCCTTTAAGGCTTCTAAATTTTTATGACCCATTCAGACTTCAAAAGGGATCTGATTCCCTTGTAGGAAATGCCTCCAGTTAAAAGTGCCCACTGAACTGCGTAAGCTTTTTTCTCCCAAATGGCACACTTTTGCTCAGTTTCATTCAATTTTTTGGATGTGTAAGTGCATGGTTATAATTGGTCTTGCTCATTTTTCTGAAGCAGGTCGCCACCTCACTGGCATCTGCTTGTATGATGAATGTTTTCTCTGTGTCCAGGTGCTTTAGAATTGGCTCTGCTGAAAACAGCCATTTGTTTTTCAAACGCAGCTTGGCATTTTAAAGTGCTTCGGTTTTGGGTTACCCTCCCCCTTCATTTTTAAAAGCTTGGTGATGGGGACAGCAATCTGGGCAAAAGCAGGGATAAATTGGTGGTAAACGTTAGTGAATCCTAGGAAGCTTTGTAACTGTTTACGTGTTCTGGGTAGTTCCCAATCAAGTACCACCTGCACTTTTAAAGGGTACATTTCTATGCCCTGGTGTGAAATGTGGTACACTAAATAATCATTTTTTTCTTGGTGGAATTCACATTTAGAGAGTTTAGAATAACGTATGGCAGAGCGGAGTTTGTTCAGAACAGCCCAGACTAGTTTTACATGTTCTGCTTTGCTCAATATATAATAAAATGTATTCTAAATAAACCAAAACTCCCTTATACAAATGCTCATGTAGCACTTCATTTATTAATTGCATAAACACTGCAGGGGGCCCCTGTAGCCAAAATGGGAGCACTTGAAATTGGTAGCATCAAAGAGGGGTGTTTAATGCCTATTTTCATTCGTCTCCCTCTTTAATTTTGATACTGTAGTAAACATCCCTCAAATCCAGCTTTGAATTTTTCCCCCCTTTAGCAAGGTGTGTTTTTTCCCTTTAGCAAGGTCTTTCATGAGGGGGAGGGGATACATGTTCTCCACACTGATAATATTTAAGTTTCTAAAATCTACACAGGGACATTTTGAGCCATATTTTTTTTCTCTAAATAACATTGGGACTGCGATTTTTGGTAGGGCTGGCTCGATGAAACCCCTTGCTAGTTTTTTCTCAATGAATGCTCTGTTCTTCCAGCTCTCTCGGGGACATGCTTTACATCTTGTGTTTAGCGAGTTTTTCACCAGGTAGGATTTCTGTCACACAGTCAGTGGAGTGGGGTGGGGTGGGGGAGAGCTCATCTGAGGCTTTTTCGCTAAAAACCTCAGCCAAGTCTTTGGATTCTTTGGGTTGGCATAGTGTAAGCAGGCATTTCTGTTTCTTGGTGTTCTGCCTCCTCGTTTTTTGTTTTTGTTTTTGTTTTGGTGGATTCTCAGCAAAAGTCACCTGCATCTGAACTTTTATGGTTCCCTGCTTCCAATTAATTTTGAGGTTCCATTTTTTCAGCCACGCAAGGCACAAAACTATTCCATGCCAGATGCCACTATAAATGTATTTCTTCATGGCTCCCAATGCCTATCTGTAGAAGGTCAGTGGAAAATGAAGCTGGCACCCCCCCCCCCTGCTATTGACCCATCTAGTTCGCAAAAAGCTATCAGGCTTTTCAGCCTCCTTACATCAGTGACGTGCGGTGAGGTTTATGACTGGTGAGGCACTGACACAGTGCTGAGTTTCAAATATTTTTAGACTTGTGGACTTCAACTCCCAGAATTCCACAGCCAGGCATGCTCAGTTCCAATTTAAAGCGACAGCATTTGTTTTTCTCCTTTGTTCCTTCTTTCTTTTTCTTCTCCTTCCCCTCCTTCCTCCCTCTCTCCCTTCCTCCCCCTCTCTCAAACACACACACACACACACACACACACACACACACACACAGAAGTTGGATTGGACTATCTCTCCTACCCCTTCCCTCTCTCACTCACTCTCAAACAAACCCACACACACACAAAAGTTGGATTGGATATCTTTTCCAGTGGCTTGAAAGCAGCTCCTCTGCCATCCCCCCCCATTCCCCTGCTGCCTTTCCCAAACACCTCCACCATTGCAAATGCAGCTTGCTGTCTGGGTGGGAAATGCCTGGAACACAATAAAGCCCACCCACCACCTCCTGCTGGCAGGCTGGGTGAGAGGAGAGGCAGAGAAGCCAGAGGGGAGCCGAGCCTTCCAAGAAAGAGGCTGGGGGGAAGTGTGTGTACTACAGCATGGCTCTTTGCCTGGCTTCCTGCCTCCTCCTGTGGTCTCCTCAGTGCTTGCTTGTGCTCTCCCTCCCCAAGTGTAGTTTGATTGCAGGTGGAGCCACGTTGCCTTTTCAAACTTGTAATCAGTGAAGCTGGGCTAGATTTTTATATAGTTTTATCCAGCTGTGTGTGTGAGAGAGAGAAATGAATGGGGGCCTAGGGAGGAAGTCACTACACTTGGGGAGGGAGAGCACCAGTGAGGTTAAGCAGAGTCATCCACGGTGAGGCAGCAACTAGCTCAGCTTTTTCCTTTTACTTTTTTTTTCATGATGAGAGTGGTGAGGCTGTGCCTCACTTGCCTCACCTGACTGCACGTCACTGCCTTACATTAATTCTCAACTTTCTTACCAGGTTTTGCCTGATCAAACAGCGGATGCATCCTGAGTCCACTAAAGCGGAGATTTTATTGCCTTCTCCCAGTTGGGCATAAACAGGGGGAGGGTGTGGTTCAATTGGTTTCTTACCAGTGGTTCATCCTCTGGATCACTTCCAAATGAATATGGTTCCTCCTGCTGAGAAACTGGGGTTTCCTCCCAAAAGAGGAGAGGGGGTGGAGATTCTATGATCCCCCTGCTCCTCAGTGCCATCTCCGTCCTGCGCTGGCCAGGTTTTATAGGTTCCCCGCCCCAATGGGCACCTCCCCAATGGTTTTCTAGCCGGTGTTTGAGAACAGCATTCTGCAGCTCGGTGCCCCTCCTTTCCACACGAAACAGGCTGAGGGTTTTGGAGGAGATGCTGTTGTAGATTGAAAGGTTCTTGCTTCCATTGGGGGTGGGCATTTCTTCCACACTTGCCCCACTTGGTACTGGTTCCTGGCCATATCGATCTCTGCATCTTCAGTGGTGAGATACCACTCATGGTTTCATTCACCTTCGGGCCATGCGGGCATTTTAGAGGTAATCACTCAGCCCATCCTTTAAACAGCTTACTAGGATATCCTCTGGCCAGTTCATACAATACGCCAAGTCTTGGAATTGTTCAATATAGTCTGCCACTGGCCACCATCCCTGTTTCACAGTTTTAATGCGGTCATGTGCTTTGCGGTCTGCGAGGGGGTCCTTGAAACGTTATCACAGGGCCATCATGAAACAGTTGAAGTCCCACCATTCTTGTATTATTGTGGTTGAATCTGATATTGTAGCGGATAATTTTGTGTACTACGCTTAAATCCTAATGTAGGGGGCAGAGTTCTAGGTTGTCCAAGGCCAAAATTTCAACGCTGATGGTGTAGGATATTCTGTTGTAAGCAGAAGAGTCTAGCACTCTTCTCGTAAAAAGCTCTGGACTCACTCAATTGTGTTAATGTCTAATATACAGTGTGGATTCCACACAGATAAGGTATTTGAAGATTGGTCTAGCAAAAGTTTTGTATACCCTAGTTAGCAATACAATATTACCGGAGGAGAAGCTTCATAAGATTAGGTTAACAACTCTTAAAGCCTTTTTGGCGATGCTGTTGCAGTGAGCACTAACACTTAAATCGTTCGATATGAGTATTCTAGATTCTTGACAGAGTGAGGGTCATCTACGAAGTCATATCTGCTTAGTTTGTATTTGATGTTCTTATTTCTTTTTACCAATGTGTAGGACAGAACATTGTTGGTTGAAATTTGGAGTTGCCACTTTTTTGACCATTCAGACACAAAGTCAAGGTTGCTTTGAAGGGCAGTAGCATTGTCAGTGGTATTGAATAGTTTTATGTCATCAGTGAAGAGGACACTGTTGCTTATGAGATGATTGCAAAGGTCATTTATGTAGAGTATAAAGAGTGTGGATCATAAGAAAGCTGCCTTGGGGAACACCACTGTTAACTGGTACAAGGTTTGATAGGGCGCATCCTATTTTGACTATTTGTTGTCTGACAGGAACAGCAATCCATTTTTGAAGGGATCCGGAAATACCATAAGAGTTTAGTTTTAATAGTAGTTTATATTATACCACTAAATCAAAGGCTTTTCAGAAGTCAATGTAAATTGCATCTATTGCTTTACTCTGGTTGAGTTGAGTAGTCCACATGTTTTTCAGTGTCAGAATTGCAGATTGCAGGACAATTTTTTCCTGAAACCAAATTGGTCTCTGAAGTGAGGCGTGGGAGGAGTCACATATGGTATTAACACAGCCCTTTTGCCCTGGAGGCTGAGGTAAATCTTGAGGCCACACCTCCGTACCTCCTCTGACCTCCCAGATTAACCTCAGCCTTCGGCCCAGAAGGAGTGTTTTTCCTGACTCTCCCTCACTTCGAAGACTTCAAGGTTTTTTTCCACAGGAATTTTTTTCTTTTTTCCTTTTTTATTCCTTTTTACCTTCGGATCTGCTCCTCTCTCCATCTGTGCTCAGCGCTGCTGGCAGGCAAGCCTCGCCGCATACCAGCGCAGCCCCCAGGCGGCCAACGGCCACGTAAAGGGGGAAGTAACCGCTGTGCCACGAGGTCTGCGGGGACGTCTGCAGGAACTCCAGGAGACCTCTGCAAGGGCGCCAGTGATCAAGGAACCGGCCAGGGCCTTCCTCCAACATTCCCGAGCATCGGAGGAGATCGGGTCACAGATTGGTGGCCATTTTGGATTCCTCCACCATCTTGGAGCACGTGGGAGAGTGTGTGACCTCCTACGGAGGCTGAGAGCACTCAAAAGCCACCGCTGTAGCTGGAAGAAGCTACAAGAGGAGGCCTTAACTCTGCCGGCAATCCGAGGAGGGCCCAGAATCAGCGGTGAGCTGGCAATCGAGGCAGGAAGAGTGTGTGGCTTGGAGAATCAAGTCACATAGAGAGAAGAGGCCGGCAGGGAGAGAAGAGGTGGTACAACAACCATAAGTACTATGGCGGAGGCGGCGAGGAGCGGGGGTGCCGGGCCTAGATCCCCAGGGGATTCAGATCCAGGCGAGGGGACCTCCAGGCAGGTTCCCCCAGTCACCAGAGGGAGGTCCCCCACCAAGATAGGCACCCCCAGGCCCCATAGGAAGGGAACCTCTGGGAAGGAGGTTTGACTTACCAGGGCCTCTGCGAGAAGGTTCAGGGCCACCATCAGCCCTTCCCCTTCCAAATCTCGCTCCCCCTGCAGGCTTCCTGTTCTGGAATAGACCAGGGGGACATCCCCGGGCTCCCCAAGGAGCTCAGGCAGAGGGCACAGCTCCCTGTCGCCCTCCCTTTCGCCTGCCCACCCATTTGAGGCTAGGGGAGACCCCTTTGGGTGCAGGGCAGCCAGCCCTGCCAGGCACTGACTGGCACCGCAATCCCCTGAACCCAGGGAAAATTTGCAACCCCCAGAACTGCATCCCTCCCTCCCAGAGCTTCCTGATAGTTTGCAGGAGGTGTTAGCCAGGGCCATTGCCCAGGGGATTGCTTCTGAGATGAAGCACCAGTCACAGGGGGCCAGGAGTAGGTCTTCCCGGGACCAGTCCAGGGGACATCAGGATCAACCCAGGATCACCTCCACCAGAGAGACCAGGTCACCCTCCCCATCCACTGCCAGTGAGGCCTCAGATTTGGAGGAAGGGGAGTTGAAGGAGGCGGGGTTCTCTGAGGATGAAGACACCCAGGCCCCTGATGCGCCCAAAATTACCGGGCTCTTTCCCCCTCCCGTTTTAGCTCCTTACTTCGTAAGGCCAGGGCTACAGTGGATCTGGACCCCCCTCCAGAGTCCACTCCTATGACTGCCACCCCCAGCACCAGCGGGGGAAAAAGAAGGGGCCCTTCCACAGGCCCCTGGTGGAAAAGGAGGAGTGCTTAAATCCCAGTGGGTTAAGCCAGGATCTTTTCCAACCTGGGGGGCAATGAGCATAGATTCTATAATCTCAATTCTACCTTCACCCAAGCTCTGCAGGTACCTTCAGTGGACACGCCAGTTGCCAACCTGGCTTCTGCCTCTGCGGTGGTGACTGGAGACATAGCCAACTGTCTCAAGGCAGAGGACAAAAAGGCTGAAATGATTTTGCGTAAGTCCTTCCAGGCAATAACCTGGGCTATTAGGGCGGCTGCATCCACCTCCTTTTTTAATAGGTCAACAGTGCTGTGGCTGGAACAACTGAGAGACAGGACCTCGGCCACAGAGGTGCGTTTACTGCAAGACGTCTCCAAGGTACTGGCAGCCACTCAGTTCTCGGCAGACGCAACGCTGGATGCAGTTAAGTATGCATTTCAAGCTTTGTCGTCCTCTGTAGCTTCCAGGAGCCTGTTGTGGCAACGCCACTGGCAGGCGGAGTCTCGAGCTAAATGGGACCTGACAGGAGCCGACTACACCGGGGACAAGCTGTTCAGTTCGTCACTGGATCCAATCCTGGTGGAGGACAAGAACAAGAGGAAGGTCTTCCCGTCCACGACCAGGAGGTCAGAACACCGACCGGCCCCGTACCCCAGGAGAGCATCTTACCGCCCACCTGACACGGACCCCCAGAATCAGAGGTGCCCGGTTTACAGGTTCCACAGGCAGGGGGACAGACAGTTCTCCAGGGACAGATTCAGAGGTCAGCAGCAGGGCAAGCGGCCCTTTTGAGGAGGGGGAGGCCGTCCTTTCCACAGGTCCAAGTGACCCTTGCGGGGATCACCCCATTGGCGGTCACCTCTCCTTATTTGCGGATGCCTGGAATCACATCACCTCGAACGAGTGGGTCCTCCAGACAGTCAAGCTCGGGCTCCAACTGGAGTTCCGCTCGCAACCCCCGAATAGATTCCGCATCTTCGCCTCATCCAGAGATCCGGCCAAGCGGGCCCTGATGGCCAAGGCCATAAAGCCCCTGTTAGACATCAGGGCTTTAGAGAGAGTACCAGAGGGGGAGAAGGGCTCTGGATTCTATTCGAACCTGTTCTTGGTTCTCAAGAGCTCAGGGGGGTGGAGGGCCATCTTGGACCTTAAACTGCTCAACTCCAGAGTGGTCTACCATAGGTTCAAGATGGCCTCGCTGAAGTCCATCCTAGAGGGCATCAGGCAGGGCGATTACCTGGCTTCCATCGACCTCACAGAGGCTTATTTACATATCAGAATTGCCCCTGAATATCGTAGATTCCTCAGATTCTCCCACGAGGGCAGCCAATTCCAGTATAGAGTCCTCCTCTTCGGGCTGGCCTCTGTCCCCAGGACCTTTACCAAGGTGCTGGCCGCGGCCGCGGGTTATCTTCGTTCCTTCCCAGTCCATCTCCATTGTTACCTGGATGACATCCTAGTCCTAGCCAGGTTGCCAGTCATGGCAAGGCAGGACCTGGGTCTCACCATTGACACACTAAGGTCCCTGGGGTTCTCGATCAATCTCGAGAAGAGTCACCTAGCCCCTACTACCAGACTCTAACACCTAGGATCCATCATAGATTCAGTGTCTGGAGAGGTCTTCCTCTCCTGGGAGCATAGGGACAGCATCGTCCAGCTGGTTCAGGAGATTCACAAGTTATGCTCTGTCCCTGTAGTTCTTCTTTCCAGGCTCCTTGGGAAATTCATTTCTTGCATAGGGATCGTGCCTTGGGCTCGTCTCCACGCCAGGGAGCTCCAGTGGTTCCTGCTCCCACACCAGAGAGGCGGGATGAGCGACACCAGCTTCAAGGTCCGGGTGTCACCCCAAGTTCTCCTATCGCTCTGTTGGTGGTTGACCCCAGCCCTAGACAAGGGGTCACTCTTCAGAGAACCAGCAAGGAAGGTACTCACGATGGACGTGAGTCTGTTCGGCTGGGGAGCTCACTGGAGGCCCAGATAGCCCAGGGCCGCTGGACTCCAACCAACCTATGCAACAACATGAACTGGTTGGAGCTGAGGGCCATCCATCTGGCCCTACGCCACTTCAGGGCTATGGTGACCCCCAGCATGTCCTGGTCCTGACAGACAACGTTGCAGCCAAGGCCCACGTGAACAGACAGGGAGGCACCCACTCCAAGACTCTACACGACGAGGCCCTCCGATTGGGGAACTGATCAGAGAGGAACCTCCGATCCATCAGAGCAGAACACATCTCGGGGACAGAGAATCAGCAGGCGGACTGGCTCAGCAGGGAGAGAGTCGACAACAGAGAGTGGCAGCTCCACCCCGACACCTTCCTGCAGATCTGCGAGAGGTTCGGACACCCGACGGTGGATCTCTTCGCAACTCCAGCGAACGCCCAGCTACCGACCTTCGTGTCAAGGTTCCCGTCCAGAGGCGCCATGGACACAGATGCTCTTCGTTGCAGATGGCCAACTGGCCTCCCCTACCCTTTCCCTCCCCTTCCCCTCATTCCCAGGGTCCTGAGGAAGTTAGTGACAGAGAGAGCAGAGATGGTTCTAGTGGCCCCCTTCTAGCCATGTCGCCCCTGGCTAGCAGACCTGGTGGAGCTGTCTTCAGCCCCCCACTGGAGGCTCCCACTAGGGGAGGTGTCCCTTCGCCAGGGGTCCCTGGAACATCCAGACCCAGAGTGGCTCCAGCTGACCGCCTGGCGATTGAGCGGGAACAACTGAGAGGGGCACACTTCTCCGCAGAGGTCACTAAGACCATCGAGGTGTCCAGGAGGCAGTCCACCACTCGCATTTACAACACCTCCTGGGCCGCCTTCGCAGACTGGTGCCAAGCAAGGGGTCTTGTCCCGACTTCGGCCTCTGTGCCCCAGGTGTTGGACTTCCTACAGGAAGGCCTAGAGAAAGGTCTGGCACCCAGCACCCTCAGGAGGCAGGTCTCTGCCCTCTCCACCCTCCTGGGGGGGGTGGACTCCCCGCCTTTGTCACAACATCCGGTCCTTAGATGTTTCCCTAAGGGAGCAGTGAATCTGAAGCCCCCCGTAGTCCATCGCTTCCCTACCTGGGACCTTCCCATGGTCCTCCAGGCTTTAACGGAGGCACCCTTTGAACCCTTGAGGGCGGTCTCCCTCCAATTCCTGACCCTTAAGGTCGTCTTCCTGGTTGCCATCACCTCAGCCAGGAGAGTTTCCAAGCTCAATGCTCTATCCAGCAGAGCGGACCTCTGTTCCTTCCTGGAGAACCGGGTTGTCCTCAGACTGGATCCCACGTTCATGCCCAAGATCAACTCCCCATTCCACAGATGACTAGAGATAGTCCTGCCGGATTTCTGTCCTCAGCCTTCCAGGGATAGAGAAGGATCCTGGCACCGGCTGGATGTTAGACGAGCCCTGCGCATCTACCTGAAGCGCATGGCACCCTTCAGGCGTTCAGAGGCCCTCTTCGTCTCTTTTCAGCATTCCACCCAAGGAGCCAAGGTTTCTCCGGCAACCATTAGCAGGTGGATCAGAGCGGCCATTTCCAAAGCCTATGAGGCACGAGGTCTTCACGTTCCAGGGGGCATCACCGCACACTCCACCAGGAGTGCGGCCACCTCAGTGGCCTGGGCCACTCAGGCTCCCCTCGAGGAGATCTGCAGGGCTGCCGCTTGGTCTTCTCCATCGCCTTTCATCAGGCATTACCGGCTAGACAGGTACCCCTCTGCGGACGCGGCCTTCGGGAGGAGGGTTCTGCAGGGAGTCTTAGACTCTCATGGGGCTCAGACCCATTGATCCCTTCAAGGACATCTAGCTTTGGTATGTCCCATATATGACTCCTCCCACGCCTCACTTCGGAGACTGTCAGTTGGTCTTACCTGAACTGCACGTCTCAAAGGTGGCGTGGGAGCAGTCACTTCCCCCCCATTAGGGCGCCCCGTGCCAGAGGCATGAGTTAGCTCAGCGGTCAGTCAGGGACCAGGCAGGAAGGATGTGTTTGTGTTTTACCTGTCCCTTCCTCTTTCAGGTTCTTTGCTATGACCATCGGTTAATCTGGGAGGTCAGAGGAGGTATGGAGGTGTGGCCTCAAAATTTACCTCAGCCTCCAGGGCAAAAGGGCTGTGTTAATACCCATATGTGACTGCTCCCACGCCACCTTCGAGACATGCAGTTCAGGTAAGACCAACTGACATTTTTTTAGAGAGTTGATTGTTTGTCTCCAAGTGTAGAGTAATGGATTGGTTAATGATTGATTCCATGATGCAACACAATGAGTAATTGTATTCTGTAATTTTCAACTAGGCTGGGGTCTCCTTTTTTGAAGATAGGGATGACTACTGCTAATGACCATAGGTTAGGTAGGAAGCTGGTTCTGAATATTATCTCAGAACTGAAGAACATGTTGAAAATGTTGGCCAATGGCTTCATTGATAGTCTTTCCCATTAGGTCCTTTTATGGGTGGGATGGTTCTTGAGTCTTTGGTGTTTACAAAATTATAAAAGGCATGGATGGATTTTCTCTGAGGCTTTCCTCTTATTTGCAGTGGTAATTGGTGCATTTTGCATTTATCTGGTAGCATGTGTTTTGAAAAGGGGTCTTGTATTTGTAAATGATAAATTGAGTTTAAAATGTTGCAGAAGAAAAGGTCAAGGCAATTGTTGAGTCTAGTGTTGTTAGTTACTAACTGATCCAGTCCCAGAGTAGTAATGGTATTGTACAGGGTTGTATGTGTGAGTTCAGCTGTACATTCATTTAGGGTAGGTTGAGTTCACCAAGGAAAATAAGTGTGGGCAAAAGGCTGCCCACATGAGTAGTGAAGTTAGCTTGTTCGCATAAATGAGGTCATAATCAGGGGCTCTGTAGCATAGTAAGAAGCGAAATGTGATATTTAAGGACAGTTCACAAATGGTCTCTGTAAGCTCCTTTGTAATTTGAATCTTTTTTAGATTTAGGGACTTTTTAAAGAAGATAGCAACTCCACCCCCTCTACAGATTTCATGATCTCACCAATAAACATGATAGACTTGTGGTAATGGTATCTGGGAAGGATGCATTCAACCATGTCTCATAGAGAAATATAATGTTGAAATGTAGCCTTGTTTAGTAAGAGGAAGAATTCATGCATTTTGTTGGCTTTTGCATTTAAGATCTGTAGTAGTGGGTCTGGAGGAAGTAAGGGGCATGCATGCTTAGTATGGGATGTTGGGGTGGTGGCTATTGGGACATAAATCATAGTTCCTGCATTTGATACAATCTGATACAGTAGTCAAAGTATAAATTAGTCTCTCCTAGTTCCTGTTGTCTTTTGAGCTCAGAGCGTAGCTCATAGAACCATATACGTTGCTGTATGGATAGATCTGGCCTTGAATCAAGATTTATGGTTGGGATTATTTCTGGTGAGTGAATTTTATCTGTAAATAAATTTACATTTGCAGGATTCATTTTGTAAATGACTCTGCAGAAGCATGGGGCTACTGAGCCGGCACTATTCTTGAACTCTGGGCAGTAGATATAGTTCATACCTTTTTTAAATAAAAATTATCAGTACTTTTGATCAGTGATGTCATCAAAGTAAACAAACCCATGTGCTGATTATGTCGCCAGATCATGCCCCTAAGCGGAAGTGATGTGCACAGGCCCCACCCTCCGGATATGACGTGCATAGCCCTCCTCCCCGGCTGGGATGTGCATAATTGACCCCCCGTGGTACAGGGTTCACAAGGTCATAGCCCTAGCCGGATATGTTGTATTGGCCTAAGCCCATCATGATGAGTAGCCCTAACAGATAAGGCGTTGTGCAATGTCCTAGCCCTATTTTTTCAGATAAGACGTGTTGAAACTTAACCCATCAAGAAAGATGACAAGATTCTGTGTACATGATTAGTTTAACCCTAGATTAATTCTATGGACATTCAAGGGGGAGGGGGGGGTTGTGAAATGAAAAATGTTTTTTATTTGTAATCATTCCCCTAAGGGCTGCATTTAAACCCACATTTTTCCCTAGAAGGTATTTATTTCTAGGCAATGTAGGTTTTAATTTTTGTGGAGACAGGGGTCTGCATTTAACCCTGTTGCAACGAGGTCTGCAACACACTCGAGTCCGGATTCGCCTGTCTGGGCCTTCAGGGTTCTCCCTTGGGTGGGAGAACGAGCCCCGGTCCTCACCGGGAATTTGGAGGGTCCACACGTGGACGAAGGCCGCAAATTAAGACACTACACAAAGAGTTAGTTTGAAGTAGGCAGGCACAGGATGCCTGGAGAGTGTAAGTTACATCCCTCCCCACATGTTCTGTACAAGCCTTTTTATTGTATAGATTTGCAAGGGCGGGGGAGTGGGCACATATATGAAAGTTTCAGTAATTTTCCACAAGAAGCGAATAACAACTGCGTCACAGCAAAAGGTGGGCTAACATCTGCCATATAACAGTCAAACAGTCAAATATCTGTGGTTAACCAACATCCTATGCAAGCGATATTCTAAGCTATATGAACAGTTATTCAGATACTGTGGTCGGCCAATATCCTGTGCAAGCACTCTGTTTAAAAGGTCACATTCTTATTCTATGCAAGCACTATATATGTGAAAGGTTATTCTTACGGCCTACTTGCGTTACAGCCTCAGCAAAAGCCTGAACCAAACTACTGTCATGTATTCACATCTCCTCTGTTTTTATTATTAAAAGGAGGTCAATATCCCTCTAGGGCTATGCATTCCTCTAACAACCCACCCTCCGATAGGCAGCGAGAAGAACCATTCACCCTATCCGGGAATTGAATCTCACTTTCTGTGTCGGAATCGGAATCCGAAAATGTCAGCAATGGTTGTTTGCAAGAGTCATACGAGGAGGGCAATAAGTTTTGCAGTAGGTTTAGATCTTTTCTAGTTGCATTAACCTCTTTATCTATATCACCTAAACGGCTGCGCAAAAATCGAAGCAATTTTCCCATAACACAAGGACCAATAATGCAAGCAAGCAAAACCAAAATCAAAGGGCCTATGAGTGCTGAAAGCAAGGTTGTTAGCCATGGTGATAAATTGAACATTCCTTGATACCATATGTGAGACTTGGAGCGTTCTGACTCTCTATCTTTTAATCGGGTGTTTAGTTCTGCCATGGAGTCAAGCACAATGCCTGAACTGTCTGTATAAAAACAGCATTCTTCTTTCAAAGCTACACACAACCCGCCCTGTTTTAAAAACAGCAAATCCAAACCCCTTCTATTCTGTAAAACAACCTCAGATAGTGAAGTGAGAGAATTCTGAAGAGCAACCATAAATTGTTCAATGCGTTTGAAATCGGCATCAATTTAAGACATTCGAGATTTAGGCAAGTAAAGGGTGCATTGATGATACAATTCTGTAGAGGCATTAATACAATATTGAGAGAAGTTATAGGGTACATATCCAATACAACAACCTTGACCTTCAATTGAAGTCACTGTTATAGAAGAATTAGACCACCGGCAGGTGGTATCTGAGGTACTATTGGTAAAAGGTAGGGCAGAACCTATGGCCTCATAAAATGGTGGTTGGAAAAAAAGACACATCCAACACTCCGGATCAGCATTAGGAAAGGCATGACTGTTATTAAGAGCAAAATAGGAGGAAGAAATAAGAGACAATAAAGCTTATTACTTAAAAATATACAGTTAACTACTTTAGCACATATTACATTTTTAGGAACTGCTACTATCAATATATACAAAGCAATTGCATCAGAGGGAGGATCATAAGCAATTAATCCTCAATGAAAGATAGTCTTATAATTCGAACCAAAGAAGTGTTGAATTACTGCAGGCAAAATTCAAACAGGATCCAAGCATATAAAAAGCAAATGTTTCATGTACAGTTCAAGTCAGTGTGTGTAATGTTAGTTGCACCCATAGATTTTTATTGCAGTCACTGTTCAAATGAGTTTTTTGGTGAGATGACAAAACAAGTAAACATAAACAAATGATGACTAATGATAACTAAAAACTTGGCAAAAATGGCAGCACATAAGTTGTCGTGTCGTTGTTTCAGCACTGCTTTGGTAGTTTTTGGTTTTTCATATCACTAGACAGCTGTTTTGGCAAGATTGTATTGGCCACTGTGCTGTCTGTAAAGTCATCTTGGTCATCTCTGGAACTGGATTTGGGAACTGGTACGACAATATTCTTGTCTAGACAAACATCACGTACTAGAATCCATAAAAATCTGTAAAAACAAGCACAACATATCCTCGTCCCCCTTGCGGGGGAGGCAAACAAACTTTTTAAATCTATTGTGTTACCTATGCCAAATTAGCCAAATTGGGGTACACCAAATTACTAGGTACCCAAAATCCCTCCTTTTTTATATGTTTGAAAAAACAGTCCCTGAAGGACCAATTAACACGTTCCACAATGGCTTAACCTGTGGAATTATAAGGAAAAACCCAAAAAATTAAAACTGGTGCAATTAGTACAAAATTACAAAAAGGCCAATAAAAAATAGGCCAGGCCATTGTCAGTTTTTTTTAAAAAAAATTTGCCCAAGGCAATAAAGGCTGAAAAAGAAAATAAAAAAATGTGGCCAAAAATTAAAAATAGATAATACAATAATAATACAATAGTAGAGTTGGAAAAAACCTTGGAGGTCTTCTAGTCCAACCCCCTAACTAAATAAATGAATTTATTTCTAAGGAGCCAAAAAAAAAAAAAACATAGGTGACATCCATTTGCCATAGTGATTAAAAGCCAAATCATAAAAATTAACTTCCTTGTCCCCAAAGGGGGATGCCCCAAAACACTTGGAACAAAATAAAACAATTTGCTTGGCCTGGTTGAGTGGCATATAGCAAAATTGTGCCAGTCCCCAGGCATTTTGATGAGAAAAAAAATTATCAAAAATAAATCTAAAGAAAAAAAAAAACATAGTTTCTAAAAAAGTAAAAATAAATTGACACACATAATAAAATTCAAAAATATAGTTAAAAAGCTTATTAAAAAAAGATGTGAAAAAATAAAATAGCAAAAAACAATTTTAAAGTTACAAAAACAACAATATTGCAAGGTAGGAAACTTTCATAAGAGTCCTTATAAACAATTTCATCTTCCATCCAAAAAAAAAAAAAAAACAGTCTTATGAAAGCAAAGAATTGAAAACAATAGGCAAGCAGAAAAGTCATACAGACCACATAGTCAATTAAAAGACACTGAAAAAAAATTATTTTGAAAATAAAATAAAAAAATCAAATTTTGGAATAGAAAAATTAATGTTAATAAAATCAGTCCAATTTCTACAAAAAACCCAAGGTTATTAATTTTACTGCCTAAAAAAATGGCAAAACATTTTAAAACGGAGTCTGTTGTCTTTAAAAAAAACATCAAAAGAATTAGCTGACAAGTTACGCAAACCACAAATGGAATGCTCAAAATCTCATTAATCTTTTGAACTGTGACAAGGGCACAAAAAAAGGAAAAAAATAAATCAAATAAAAAACTTTAAATAGCGGCAGACAAAAACGGACAAATCCAAACAAAAATTCCCCAATAGCTGCCATAAATTAATTAGCAAAATAACTCCTTTCAAACAAAAAAGGTTGGAACAAAAAAGACTATAACATTTTATGCAGTCATGCTTTATTAAAACAATCTACAATTCATACAATACAATACAATACAATACAATAACAGAGTTGGAAGGGACCCTAGAGGTCCTTCAATCCAACCCCCTGCCTAGGCAGGAAACCTATACCATCTCAAACAAATAACCATTCATACCAACTTTTACCATCAACCTACTCACATTTGCACTACAATCATTAATTTTACATATAAAAATCCCATTTCATTCTTTCTTCATGCAAGGCAGTTATTACAATTACTTCAGGGAGCTGTACATAAGCCAATGAGCTCCATTTTCTATTATTAAAGGATCTCAACTTCCCTCCAGGTCTGGAGATAATCACACACACACACATACATGCACAAATACCATGGCTCGTTCTCCAAGCATGTAAAAACTCAGAGAGCAGTGTATAGATGCACACCTAAGAATTTCTTAACAGATATTACATCAAATTAATCAAGTCCAATTACCTAGGTCTTCCATTCAGACAGGCTTTACCTTTTTGTTACCTGCTAAATTTCTTACTTTTGCTTGAAGTGACCCGGCTGTTCTATCTCCTTAAGCACTAGATAGTTAATGCCTGTCTCTGCCCTGGGGTGTTCGTTTCTAATGTGGATCTGCCAACGGACGCTGGCTAATTTTTAAAGATCCAAATTCTATCTTGATATCCCAGCACGCGCTGGCATTTTTAAATATCAAGATGTATAAAAACAATGTACAGAGATGTTTGTCCACACATTGTTTGCATTCAGCCAGGGTTCTAGGTTGGCTCATGCTGGCATATTTTTAAAGATCCAAGATGTATGGAGACTTTCATTAACACATCATTTGCATCTGGGTGGGGCCCTTGATTCATCTGATGGTGGCCAAAAAATCAGCAAATTTGTTGACAAAATCTAAATCAAAACTGCCTTCTGGAGGCCAGGTTTTTACTTTAGGACTAATAGAGTAGGTTGGTCAGAAAAATGTGCAGAGGGTTTTTACTCAGGTTGAAGGCAAACCTTTAGTAGGAACTTCCTTCATTTCATACATACATACAAGACAACAAAGGCAGAAAAGGAGCCAGCCCGTGAATCTACGTCAGGAAAGTCAGTAGGAGTTTCAGTAGGAAAAGAAGCAGAAGTCTCCGCCGGGGGAGCGGAGGAAGCGACTGAGACTTTGGGGGCCTCATAAGGAGGTGGTGAAACCTTCGGGGTTTCGTCCTAAGGAGAAGGATTAGAAACAAAAGAAACGGAAGAATCGTCTGAAGGAGAATTAGGATAAAGAGTAAGCGATAGATTTTTTAGAAAGCGGGTAGACAGTAGTGCCATTAATCTTTTGGAGACAATTTGAACGCTTCACGAGAGCGAAAAGCTCCTCTCGGTGATGAGCAGAAGCTTTTGAGCCCGCGGAGCCCATGACTTACGTGTGCACAGTGGCGCTTCCGGCCGGGTAAGGTCACAGGAGTGAAGGAGAGCACACCGCTAGACAACGATCGTGCCCACGAAGACGCCAAGACAGGACAATCAGCCGGACGAGCCCCCAGATGTTGCAACGAGGTCTGCAACACACTCGAGTCCGGATTCGCCTGTCTGGGCCTTCAGGGTTCTCCCTTGGGTGGGAGAACGAGCCCCGGTCCTCACCGGGAATTTGGAGGGTCCACACGTGGACGAAGGCCGCAAATTAAGACACTACACAAAGAGTTAGTTTGAAGTAGGCAGGCACAGGATGCCTGGAGAGTGTAAGTTACATCCCTCCCCACATGTTCTGTACAAGCCTTTTTATTGTATAGATTTGCAAGGGCGGGGGAGTGGGCACATATATGAAAGTTTCAGTAATTTTCCACAAGAAGCGAATAACAACTGCGTCACAGCAAAAGGTGGGCTAACATCTGCCATATAACAGTCAAACAGTCAAATATCTGTGGTTAACCAACATCCTATGCAAGCGATATTCTAAGCTATATGAACAGTTATTCAGATACTGTGGTCGGCCAATATCCTGTGCAAGCACTCTGTTTAAAAGGTCACATTCTTATTCTATGCAAGCACTATATATGTGAAAGGTTATTCTTACGGCCTACTTGCGTTACAGCCTCAGCAAAAGCCTGAACCAAACTACTGTCATGTATTCACATAACCCACCTTTTTTTCTAAAAGGTATTTATTTCTAGGTGGATTTAAAAACATTTCCTTGAAGCCTGTGGGAAAAATACACAGCCCTTTTAAACCCTGCAGCTGGTTTTTACCTTTGTAAAATCTAAAGACACATATTTTGCCAATTGCACACTCAAATACTCATGAAACCATTTTGAAGCCCGCCTACAGGAAAAGACAAGGAATATTAACAGGAATTAAAATGTTCACAAGAGGAAACCCACCAGGTTGCATGCAGTGGATAAGTCTTGTTCAGGCATGCCTGGGAAATGCCCTAGCATGTCACACCCACCCGCCAACC
The DNA here is from genome assembly GCF_964273705.1 of Natrix helvetica. NCBI lineage: Eukaryota > Metazoa > Chordata > Lepidosauria > Squamata > Natricidae > Natrix > Natrix helvetica. Next base: position 78,050,307 of record NC_138554.1, on the reverse strand, counting down.
TGACCCCCTGTGATTCTGGGCATGCGCAAGAGACATGTGTGGGACATGCCCGGGCATGCCTTACCCACCCACCCACCCAGCCCACTCCCCTGTGATTCTGCACATGCGCAAGAGCCATGCCAGGGACATGCCTGGCCATGTCATACCTCCCATGATTCCGGGCATGAGCAAGGCTCACTTGTCATTACAAGAGCTGGGTAGTTTGCCTTAATTTCAGCAGTCTCTTGAAGATGGCAACCTCAGATTCCAAAGATGTTTTTAAAACAGCAGCAAAAGCCAGCATCGCATGCTCTGACACAAGACCCCAACCGCCAGAATGCAACAAACCCTGTTGCAAGGGTTATGATAAAGAATTTTTTTTATTCAGACCTGTTTTGCACAGCTGCAGCATGGTGTGTTGTAATTTTAACGATGATGTGCAGAGTACTTACCGGACAGTATGTGAAACAGCGAATGATGCTTCACTATCTCCCAGCAATGGTAAATAAATATGTTTTTTTTTTAATGATATTGTAAATGACACTGGAGTGGATAACTCGCTAACAAGATGCGATTTATATTTTGCAGATTCCAAAATAATAACTCCTAGACAGCAAACTCTTCAAGACACCCCGATTTTATATTCCAGTGGTCATTACCACGGCAATAAAGCTTCTGCAGATTTTTATGATCTAGACTATAACTGGGATTCTGAGCTATCCCAGAGACCACACTGTCTACCCAGTGAGCTAAAGAGCTGCAATTTGTGTAAAGACTGGTTTGCTTGCGGCTGCGGACATGATTTGTGGAATACAGACTCAACGAATTGTAAAATAGTGTGTTATGCACCTCTATATTCTGCTTCTGATAGTAGTGATGAGGGCTATTTTTCTGATGGGCATGACCCTTTGAACTCTGTATAACCAATAAAAGATTGTGTTAATGTCAACGCATGACCCATTTGTCAGTGTTCTTTCAATATAATGATGCATGAAAAAGTTCTAAGCCATATTTATTATGCTCCAGGATATGTAGGGAGTTATGGAGGAGTAAATACCCTTTTTCAGGAAGCTAGAAAACATGATAAAAACCTGACCATGAAGCAAGTCAAGACGTGGCTGTCAGGGCAAAATGCTTATACGCTTCATAAGCCTGCAAGAATTAACTTTCCTAGAAATAAAACAGTAGTGCCTAGCTTAGATCATCAATGGCAGGCCAACCTCATAGATGTCTCCAAAATTTCTAAAGAGAACCATGGAAAAAAATACATCTTAGCAGTTATCAATGTGTTATCTAAATATGCCTTGGCCTCCCCTTTATCTGATAAATCAGGGAGGAAAGTTACATCCGCCTTCCAGAATATCATTGAAACAGGACGTGCACCCTGAAAAATACAGACAGATGCTGGTAAACAGTTCTTGAATACGCCGCTGAAGAAACTTTTAACATGTTATGGCATTCATCATTTTGTCACCCATAGTGAAACTAAAGCAGCAGTTATAGAGAGGTTTAATAGAACCCTAAAAAACAAACTCTGGAGATATTTCACGGCTAGGAATACCTATCGGTATGTGGACATTTTGGCAGACACTCTTCAGGAGTACAATAGCACTTACCATCGTAGCATTGGGACTACTCCTAAAGCCGTAAATTTGTCTAACGAAAGGGATGTGTGGCTGAAACTTTATGGGGTAAGTTTAAAAAGTAAAAGAAAGGAAAAATGTCTTAAGGTGGGGGATCATGTCAGGGTATCTAGACTGAAGGGGAAGTTTGAAAAGGGCTATCAGCAAACCTATACGGATGAGATATTCATTGTCAAAGAACTGGGGACAAGGGGGGAAAGAGTGGTGTATAGATTAAATGATTACACAGGTGACCCTGTAGAGGGAGCTTTTTACTTTGAGGAGCTCCAAAAGGTTCCTGCTGACCAACAGCGTATATACAGAATAGAGAAAATTATCCAAAAAAGAGGGTGGGGGAGACGCAGAGAGTTTCTAGTCAAATGGAATGGCTGGCCAGAGAAGTTCAACAGTTGGGTTAAGGCTACTGAAGTACAACATCTTTGAAATGTCAGATTTTTGCATCACCCTCCCCAGCAATGCATCAGCAGAAATTTTCCCCCAAAACAAAAATTCTAATTTTACTATTCAATTAGCGAGATCATTGGATCTTCCAGGGTCATGGGAAGTAGGTCTAGCAGAGATACAGTATCCACATAGTTGGCACACATTAACTTCTCCTGGATATTTTGAAATTGCTAACGAGAGAAAGAAATGGCATTTTTCTTTGAGAAGCGGGTACTATAATAGCATCCGACAACTGTTAGAAAATATGAACAAGCTTATATCAAATGCCAAGGATGGACCTAAGACAACCCTACATTATGATTCAGTGGGTCGAAAAATTAATCTTAAAGGAGATGAACCGCATACCATTCTAGTTAGCTGAGAACTTGGACATCTGTTAGGTATGTTCCCAGGATTCAGCACCTTATATGTTTACACAGACATTGTAGAGCTCCAGATAGTAGGTGACTTCTATGTGCCATTACTACATTGTGTGCCTCTGCAGGGGCAAGACAATGATTTCATAACTATGACCTATGACCGTCCACATTATGTGCCAGTCAGCAAACATCACATTGATACCGTTACTATAGAAATCAAAACTGACCAGGACAAAAATGTGCATTTTTATCACGGGAAGGTGATTGTCAATCTTCATTTTAGGCCTTGGAAAAGTGAAGGATGGTTGTAAACAAGGAGCACAGGAGAACTCAAGACTACGTAGCTTACTACAGGGCCCAAGCTGGGGGAAGCCTTTCAGGCTTCTGAGGAGCCCCCATTATGTACGGGACCAGTTTAGGAGGGTTGTTCCGTGCACTTTTTCGAAAAGCAATGCCTTTTTTGAGGTGGGGATTAGAAATCATAAAGCCGCATGTGAAATCTGCTGCCAAAAACATCGGCAGAGATGTCACGGGGCATCTTGTATCCCGTGTTGTTGAGAGCAGGCAGGATGGATCAGGGCTGGTCATAGCCAGGAAGAATTACGCATTGGGCCCACCAATTCAATTTAAAAAGAGAAGACTTGTGAAAAAGCCCCGTAATACCAGTAGGAAACGTGCGCAGAAGAGGAAACCCTGTGACAAGGAAGACATATTCTAATACATTATGGCATTTATTCATTCTGCTTCAGAGGAATGTGTTAAATCTGAACTGGATCTTTTTCAACTGGTGCCTACACAGACCAGTATTGAAAATAGTACCTATATCGAGATCCCTCCTTTATCAGCACTAGCGCCCAACGGCCCCCTGGAATTTTTCATCACAGGGCATGGTGAGTATTACACAGATTTAAACAACACCCTTCTGTATGTGAGTTGCAAGATTGTAAAAGCTGATGGGTCGGATATTGATGATGGGGCAAGGGTGGCCCTGGCCAACTACCCCATAGCATCGCTGTTTAACCAGCTGGATGTTACCTTGGGAGATCAGCTCATTACACAGAGCCATCATTGCTATTCGTATAGGGCCATAATTGAACTGATTCTCAACTTTGGTGGTGATGCGTTGGGCACCCAATTTACTTCTGGGGGTTTTTACAAAGATGATTCGGACCTCATGGAGAATACTCTACTGACAGTGGCTGGGAACTCTGGTTTCAAAGCGAGAGCGAGACACACGGCCCGTAATTGTAAATGGGACCTGCTTGGGCCTCTGCATAGTGATCTGTTTTTTCAAGACAGACTGCTAATTAATGGCTATGAAAGTCAAACTCACAAGAAGCAGAAATGAATTTTGCGTGATGAAGGATGGCAATGAGAATTACAAAGTGCAACTCCTGGCTGCTTCTCTCTTTGTAAAACGTGTAAAAGTAGCCCTGGGAGTTCCTCTTGGCCATGCAGAAGCTTTGCTCACCTCCAATGCCAAATACCCCATTGATCGAGTGGGGATGAAGGTTTACAGCATTCCCCCCAGGTAGTCTTGTGTGTAATCAGGAAAATCTATTTCTGGGCCAACTACCTAAACAATTATTGATTGTGTTTGTGGACAATGCAGCTTTTAGTGGGGATTATGGAAGAAATCCATTCAATTTTCAACACTGCAATGTCAATGTTTGTGCCCTGTATTGTGATGGTGAACAGATCCCCACAAAGCCTCTTCAGCCCAATTATGAGCATGGTCTTTTTGTGAGAGAGTACATGCAGATGGTGCAAGCAACAGGCAAAGGCATGAAAGACAGACTGATGTTAATCAACCGGGAAGAGTTTAACTGAGGGTATACTTTGTATTGTTTTGACTTGAGTCCTGATCAGGGATGCTCTGAGCACTATTCATTGATCAGAAACGGTAACCTCAGAGCTGAAATTAGATTTGCACAGCCCCTCCCCAACAGCATTAACATGATACTCTATGCAATCTTTGAAAACCTTATTGAAATAAGTCACACAAGGAATGTACTTTTTGATTATATGTGAGTATGGATACACAGCAACTCCTCCACTTGTTCTCTGGAAATACTACCTTTCTAGGGGTCTACCCTTGTGACCTGTTACTCCAGAGACAAATCTCCAAAAGACCTTTTGGATTAATTGTAAACACCCATCCTCACACTTTTCCTGGTGAACACTGGCTGGCCCTCTACTTCCCATCTCCCGGATATGGTGATTCTTTTGATTCTTGAGTCCGAAGACTTCCGGATAGCCATGACTTTCCTGGCTCCATAGTGATGTTTTTAGAGCAGCAAGCTGAGAAGTACACATTTCACCAACAATTGCAACACCCCAGTGCTGTGACCTGCAGACAACACTGTGCGTTTTTTCTACTGAACCGTACTAAAGGAGTGACCTATGAAAATATTTTAAAGATGTACTCCAATGCCAATATTAAAAATGATCAAATGGTAAAGCTGTTTGTAAAAACTATAAAGGTTGGGAGGGGGCTTGGAACCTGTAATCGTCACCAGTGCATGCAGGCATGCATGCCTTACTGTAAAATAAAGAAAAAGACTTAAACGTTTTTTATGTGTATCAGTGTTTTTATTCATTTTAAAAATTGAGCCAGTCACCAAACCTGAGCCGACTTCTAGGTTTTATTGTCCAAGGGCTAGTGGGGGTGCCTGTAAACATAGGCTTCTGAGCCCCAAAAGGTGCTGTCATAACAGAGTCGGGGCTAGCAGCAGTTTCATCCTTAACAACCAGAGTATCTTTCAACTTTTCTATTTGCTTTTTAACAGCAGTAGACCCCAACACAGAAGTTGGAACATTCACCTCAGCCATAGCATTCATAAAATCATCCCATCCTTTAGGTTTCCACTTCTCACTAGGGGCTCGGTGTTGTGAGGTGCCTTTCACCAAGTCTAAAATATTAGTACCAGGAATAGGTACACCTTTGTATAAAAAGGTACCGCGATCATCCAAGGTTGAGAGGTCCTTGTCACGATGTTAAAAAGTTTGCTAGGCATGAACTGACACTCAAGAGTTAAACTAAGAAAGAGTTATTGCGCAGGTCATAAAAGTTCTTATCTGAAAGTGATTTATTGCGCATGCGTTTACACATTCCAAAATTCCTTTCTTCTTTGTTCGGCTGCCAACTTGGCAACCGGAGATTTTCATTATCAAAATGTAACAATTAGTTATTTTCTGTTTTATTTTATTATTAAAGTTTGTTTATTAATTAGAATACTTGTCAAAGACTTTTATTTTATTTTTTAATATCTCAAAAGATATGCGGAAGGGAATCAGCCTCGGTCCATAGACCTCATTTTCTACAGGGTGTTTTTCCCCTGACAACTTGGTATGCAGAGGTTGGTCGACAACTTACCAGCTGAGATGGCTACAATTTATGGCTGTATTTTCCCTTCATGCTATCTAAAGATAACCGACTAAGCCTAATTAGCAATGTCGGAGAAAAAGAAAAAAAAGAAAAAGAAAGATGGGGCAAGCACAGACGGATCAGCTTCTTCTGACAAAGAATCCATTCCCTCAGACACAGAGGAACAACAAATTCCTTCAGGTGCCGAGCCAGATGTGGGGGAAGGAGCTACAGGACGCGACATCCACGAAACGAGGTCAGTGGTTCCTCCTTCTAAAATATCTCCAGGAGATTATGAATTTTTGGGGGCCAAGCCAAAACTTCCCACTCTGCCAGAGCCACTCCATTCCCAGACCCTCGCAGATTATCAAACGATTGATGAATGGCAACTGCTGGCAGAAAAAAAATCCTCCCACGCAGAAAGCAGATTTTATGAATTCCCCCCAGATGATGATGAAGAAATGCAAAGCTATCTTGATCAAATAGAACGTTTCGAAAAATATGCTAGGGAGGCGAGAATGTGCTTTGAGGAGATAAAGCGAAGTAGGAGGAGCTCCCCCACTCCCAAAATGTCTGAGGACGCCATCTTGTCTTCAAAACAACAGCCTAAGACACACCCCACAGAGTTCATTGGTCAATTAGAACAAAGAGACATGTACACATCACCGAGGTCACGTGGTCCTTTTGAGTCAACTGAACTTCCGCATACATATAGACGACTGCAGCCAAAAAGTGAGGCTGCACTGCCATCTGCTGGCGGAGAAAAATTATTACAGCAAAAGATGATGCAGCTTCGTGACAATTTTAAAGAATTGGCTATGAGTCCTTTAGAAGCCAAAACTTTCCCTCCAAAGGTTAAGTCTTCAACACCCCCTGGCGGCGTTGAATCCTCCCTAGATGGAAAAAGGCAAAGTCAAAGGCGAATTTGAGGAAGCCAATTTGATGTTGCCACGCAAAGGCCAATGATGCAACCCCAGCACCCCCTGGTTCAACAACCAGCTTTGCAACCTGCGCAACAAATTGTTCCGATCCACATTCCTCAGCAGGTATTCACAGTCATCTCCTTGACTGGTGAGTCCAAATTAAAGGAGTCAGGAGAGAATTATAAAGCCTGGGTCAGTGAAATTGCGCTCTTGCTTCGAAGAGAAGGCACACATCGCATGATTTTTAATCCTCCTCCTCCACCGTGGACACCTGCGATAAGAGACTTGGAAAATAGAGCAATCACGACTTTGCTCATGTCAATGGAAATTGAGATCCAGGGTATCTTTCCACCTGATGCAACTGCCCAAGAAATTTGGGCTATTTTGGAAGATTGCTACAGGCCCGTTTCAATTGAATCTTCATGTTTGCTCATGTCTGAGTTCCATGGTTCGAAGTTGAAACCTGGTGAATGAATTGGTGGACATTTGACCAAACTGAAAAGAATGAGAAGTGAATTGAGACAAAATGGCCATGTAATCGATGATATCCAAATGATTAGCATCATCATTAACTCATTGAATTATGAATGGAAAGATGCTGTTGCAAAGATTAACTACGTGCCTATTGCTCAATGCACAGTTAACCACGTTTGCAGACTTTTAGTGGAAGACGAAGCTATCAGGTTAGCTACACCACATCTGCAATGACCTCCAGCGTCAAAGGCTCCAGCCAGACGTCCCTTCCGAGGAAGAGGCTACGCTCCAAGGATGCCAAAATGCTACACCTGCAACCGTGTGGGACATGACACCCGGGATTGTCCCCAACGAGTTCCAGCTCCTGCCACGTACCAGCCCAGAGGAACAGATTCCAGAGGCAGAGGTAGAGGCGGAAGACAAGGTCGTCGTGGTCCAAGATGTGATTCACAAGCTCCACTTGTGACACTGGCCATAACCAACGTTCCACAACCTGATCCAAAGTTCGACAGACGTCTTTTGTGGACTTTAGATAGTGGAGCAGCTGTGCACGTTACCCACAGAAGGGAACTTTTCACAGAGATGGGCGAACCAGAGCCCGAGTATCGAGAACTGTATTCCTTCACCAACCACACTTGCAAGGTTATGGGAAAAGGAACTGTTTACATTGAAGAGCTCGATACACACATCCCTGATGTTTATTACATACCTTCAGCAACCAGTAATTTGCTTAGTCAAAGTCACTTGTCTAGAGATTTAAAGTTCCAGGTTCACCACCTCGAAAAAGCAAGTTACTTGGTTAAAGATGGAGATATTGTTGCTGAAACCATGCTGATTGGTGGTGTTTATTACTTAAAGCCAAAGCCTAAAGGGCAAGCACAGGCAAGTATGCAAACTCCAAAAAGGCACAACGTAGACCCAGAGAGAGTTGTCCCAGAGAGAGAAAGCGTTACTGTGCCAAAGGCTCCTAAAGCCAACAAACAGACAAAACAAAAACGGGTTGCTCAAAGCAAGCCTGAGGGGCCTCATGAAACTGTTAATGTTGAGAATTCACTAACTGGTAAACCTTTACATTCCAGGTGTATTCACAAGTGGCACAGAAGATTGGGGCATGCCAGTTTCCGTGTTCTTAGAAAGATGCCGGAGTTCGCAAAAGGTTTGGATCTAAAGGGGTGTAAGGTGTTTTTGGATTGTGCAGTTTGCAAAAAGGCTAAATCCAAGGCGGCTCCAATTCCAAAACACGCTACACGCCGGTCAACACGCATTTTTGATTTGGTACACACTGACATAGTGGGTCCTTTCCCACCAACACTTGGTGGCAGAAAGTATTTTTTAACAATTGTAGATAATCATTCTAGATATGGATTTGTATATCCTATGAGAGAGAAATCTGAGACCTTTCAGATCTTTAAAGACTTTGCAGCTTTTGTTTCTACACAATACCAAGTTCGCATCGCCAGAATCCAGAGTGACCGTGGTGCAGAATTCATGTCTCAGCGTTTCCAGGACTGGATGCGTAAGAATGGAATTCTTCATCAGACATCTGCTCCATATACACCGGCTCATAACGGAGTCGTAGAAAGAAGACAAGGGGTTCTACAAACCATGATGCGTTGTCTTCTAGAAGATGCCAATCTCAGTAACGCATACTGGGGTGAAGCAATCAAATATGCAAATTACATTGTCAACCGTACTTGGAGCAGTGTAATCAATCAAACTCCTTTCTACATGCTGTATGGCTACAAGCCCGATCTCAAGAACCTCCATATTTTTGGTTCATATGCTATGGTGAACACTCCCTTAAGTCAAAGAAGAAAGGGAGGTATAGTAGCAAAGAGACTAAGATTTATGGGTATTGATGATAATTCAAAATGGTACAAATTCATTGATACTAAACATGTGATTGTCATTTCACAATCTGCTAATTTTGAGGAAGACATTGACTGGTCCAGGATTCATTCCAATGATCCTGAAGTTTATTTTCCTAGAGATGGTGTTCCAGATGCCACTCAGCCTGATAACAATTTGCAGGCAGATATTCCTTCTACCAGTTCTTCACAACCTGATGTTCCGTCTTCGCAAGCCGCGGATGCTGATGCTAGCGACGAACGTGAGGACGAGGATGATGATGATGATGAAGAAGAAGACTGGTCTGTTGCTCCTAGACGCTCCAAGAGGGCCACAAAAGGAATCCCTCCACAACGTTATTCATGGCAACTGACAAAATCACCATTACCTTTGATTTGCAACGTTACTCTTCCTCCAGAGACATTCACACAAATCAAACAGCTTCCTGATTCAGAACAAGACAAGTGGTATGATGCAATGCAGGATGAAATGGACAGTTTAAAGAAACTTAATGTATTCACACCTGCAAAACCTCCAGCAAACAAGAAAGTCATTGGCACCCGATGGGTCTACAGAATCAAGAAGAAACCAAATGGTGAGTCTTTATACAAAGCCAGACTTGTAGCTCAGGGTTTCGCTCAACGTTATCCTGAGGACTACACAAACACTTACTCACCAACAGTCAGAACTGAAAGTGTAAAAATTGCCTTAACCACTGCAACTATTCTTGGTTTAGAAGTTTTTCAATTTGATGTGGACACAGCTTATCTACATGCAGACCTAGATGAAGAGATCTACGTGAGAAGCCCTCCAGGATTCCGAAAGCAAGAAGGGGATACCTGGTTCCTGAACAAAAGTCTTTATGGTCTGAAACAGTCAGGTTTAATGTGGTATTTATGTCTTACTGACAAACTAAATTCAATGGGCTTTATTAAGTCCGAAACTGATGAATGCGTGTTCACAAAAAGATCTAACAATGCATATGAGATAATTCTTGTTTATGTTGATGATATTGTTTATATTGGTCCAAATAAGAAAATGAGTGAGATTTTTGCTAAAAGTTTGCAGAGATACTTCACACTAAAATCTTTAGGACACATTAGCACTTATTTAGGTGTTCAAATTGAAAAGACACAGAAGGGGTTTAGTCTTTCACAAGAAGAGAAAATTGACCACATTCTACATCATTGCAACATGAAAGATGCTAGCACAACAAAGACACCCATGCAAACAGATTTTCACAACTTAACACATGAACCAAGTCCTGAGTTCGAGGATCAAACACTTTATCGTTCAGTCATTGGTTCACTATTATACATTAGTAGTTGGACCAGACCTGACATCGCACTTAGTGTTAATCTTTTATCACGACACGTAGGTAAGGCAACACAATTTCATTGGTCATGCATTAAGAAGTTATTGAAATACCTAAAACACACTAAACACATGAAGTTATTGCTAGAACCAACACACGCTGATCAACCAAAGTTGATTTGTTTTTCTGATTCCAACTGGGCGAGCGACAAGAAGTCACGCAAAAGCACTTCTGGTTACATGATGTTCCTAAATGGTTGTCCTGTTTACTGGCAAGTGAGAAAACAGAGTTTTGTTTCATGTTCATCTACTGAAGCTGAATATGCTTGTGTTTCAGATGCTTGTAATTCTCTAACGTGGTTTGATGCTTTGATCACAAATATCTGGACACGTCCGATTCGACCAATCACCGTGATGGAAGATAATGTATCTGTGGTTTATATTTCTGAGTCACATTTTACAGGTTCTAGGTCCAGACACATTGACATTCATTATCAAAACACAAAGCAATTAGTTAAGCAAGGTTTTGTAAAATTGCAATATGTTTCTACACATGATCAGATCGCAGACATGCTTAACAAACCACTTGCCGCAAATCAACATGAGTATCTGCGAAAGAAGATGTGCCTTAATTGATGATTTGATGACATCAGCCCAGACTAGCAAAAGAAGGGGTGTCACGATGTTAAAAAGTTTGCTAGGCATGAACTGACACTCAAGAGTTAAACTAAGAAAGAGTTATTGCGCAGGTCATAAAAGTTCTTATCTGAAAGTGATTTATTGCGCATGCGTTTACACATTCCAAAATTCCTTTCTTCTTTGTTCGGCTGCCAACTTGGCAATCGGAGATTTTCATTATCAAAATGTAACAATTAGTTATTTTCTGTTTTATTTTATTATTAAAGTTTGTTTATTAATTAGAATACTTGTCAAAGACTTTTATTTTATTTTTTAATATCTCAAAAGATATGCGGAAGGGAATCAGCCTCGGTCCATAGACCTCATTTTCTACAGGGTGTTTTTCCCCTGACAGTCCTGGTGTTGTTTCATTTTGTTTAGCAAAAGTTCTGCATTTTTCCTATAACGAGCACTCACACCATTTAGGATATCATCCATAGCTGTGTCCTGGGGAGTTGGATGTGGCGGCTGTTCTGGTAATGTTGGAAGTGGCTGAGTTTGCCCCGGTGGATAAATGAGATTCAGTTTGTCCTCTTCAGACTCATTTTGCCTGGTCAGTCTTAGATACCTCTGCAGTACAGAATTGTAGAGCTTAATCTTGTCATCCTCACTCAAATCATGCCTCTGAAGGATGTTGCGCATCTCATCATCCAACCGGTTAGTCCTGTAGTCCCCATAGTAGGCGTCCTGCCCTGTAGCTGCTCCATCTGATGACACGACACAGATACATTTTCTCGGCATGGTCCATGGTTTAGCCTGCTAACAGGCTACTCAACAGAGGAATAGCCATCCCTAGTAAGGGCCCTATAAAACCACCCGACTGAAGTATGATCTGCTTCTTCTTTTTGAGTGAAACCTTTCTATCACTCAACTTTTTAATGACACCCTTCTTACTCTTTAGAGACCGGAATTGTGAAGGTTTCAGAGGAAGATTTCCTTTTAGGGTATTCAGTGCTATTTCTGCTATTGACCCCACCAGGTCATTATTAGCATTGCATAAGATGGCTTTTCTCTGTCTTGGTCCGGCCTTTACTAAGATTTTTTAAAGCCCCCAATTTCTACGTAACCTCTCTGACATCTTAAATGAACTAGCGCTAAGGTAACCGGGCTACAACTTTTTACTCTTCTTTTTCATTGTGTAAACAGTAGGCCAATCAGGGGGGAAAAGACCTGTTATTAGCCTATAGGATTCTGGAGTGGTGGCTGACAAATCTACTAATAGGTACCTGTGTGGTTTGTGAGTGGCATCTTGGAATACTTCTGAAAAATACTTTGTGTTGGTGGGATACATCTGCCTGGCCAGTGTGACAATTTGCATTTGATCACATGGGCTTCTGAATAATACCAAATATTTGGAATTCAGAGCTATTGTCCTCATTTTCTTACCTTGAAAAAACAGGTTTTGTAGTATGAGAATAATGCTCAGGTTTCTGTGATGAACGTACTGTGTAAAAGCCTTCTCTATTTGGTCGCTGTCACCAGCAGATGCCATGAGATTATCTATCCTGGCTAGAGTGATTTGATTTGCCGGAAACAAATCATCATCTTCAAAAGAAGACGAAAGACCTTCCATAAACTTAATATAAGGGAATTTATTAAGCAGTTCTTTGTACAAAGGTTGCCAACAGCTACAAAACCATACAATATTTTGAGGCCTTTGAGACAATGCCACATTGCCATGTTCTAACATTTGTTTGATAAAAAAAGATTTGCCAGAATTGGATGGTCCACTTATAATACAGGAAAAAGGGTGTACAAATTGTGCAATGTTTTCCATAATCCTTAATAACCGTAAGGCAGTGTACAGTAATCCTCACTCTTTAATAACCTTTTATTATACACTACTTTTAGAGTTTTTCGGAGGACCCTTGTTTCTAGGGTCCACTGTTTCTTAACCCTGACAATCCCCAACTGTTCTACCCTGATCTCTTTTTTTCTCTCTGCATCAGACAAACAATAATCGTCTACCAAATCTTTCAAACTGTCAAAGTTAACTTTACTGCTATTACCACAATTTAGTGTGATTCCCTTCACCTTTACCACCGCTTCACCGTTGGACAAAGCATAAGCATACGTTTTGGGGCCGGCCGCAACAAACTCTGTTATCGTAGTGTTTGGTGGAATTTCGCTTGTCAGATGTCCTAAATAATCACCCAAAGGGGGTGTCCACGCCCCCTCTCTACTTACAAAGATGACTGAATCGGTGTCATGGTGCAGACACCTATCACCCAGCCCCTCCAGTAGTCTGTATAATTCCAGCCGTGCATAAGCAGTCGTAAAGCTGGCAATGAATACATTAGTGCATGAGGATTTGGTGGGGTGGTTCTTTGCTGTTTTCCACGTCACGACGGCTGTCTCTGTATCCACAAACTCACATGAGGAAACATCATAATAGGGTACAAAAAGATATTTGAATAAATCCTCAGGGTTTGTCACCACTGATGTGGTCAGGTGATTGGTGCTCTGGCCAAACTTGCCCCACAGCGAATTTAAAAAGAGTTTGGCAATCTGTCTTTTAGCAGGATTTACTTCAATGTGGTCACATCGTAAACGGACACCTTCCATCTTTTCATAATCCTGAATATATTGCTCTTTATCCTGATCTTTTTGCACCATTCAGGGTAACCACTCGCCTCCTGTTTCTGTCTAAGATGCATGTTCATATATCCTGAAAATAGCTCACTTGAAGTTCTTTCAAAATGCCAGACCTCATAGATTTCAACAATTCTGTAACCTTTTTCTAAGGCTACATTCAATTCAACAGTACACCATGTCCCAGTCAGAGCTCTTTCCTCATCACTGTGTTTACAGGGGGTTTGCAGCTTTTCTCTGCAGGTTGCGCACAAACTAAACATTAATTTGCCCCCTGATTTGTGAGGTAGGACTGGGAAATAGAGATTCCTTGGTGGGTACACTTTGACTTTGACTAACCCAAAATATTGCTTTATGTCCCCAAAGTTTTGATAGATGATTTGAGGGTGCCCAACTGGATACTCCTTGGTCTTATTCACAAAAGGGTACAAACTGGTGAAATCGTAGTATAAGATTTGTTCACCAGGTTTTGGTTTGTAGTACAGACATGTAGCATTTGTTTTACCACCCAAAAAAGCATCTCGAGGATTCAAAGGAGTTGGGAGCTTATTCTCGACTAGAAACTGCTTCAAAGAGGTGTCATCCTCCACTATGACCCACCATTCATGTTCCCAGATGCAGCGCACAGCATAACCCTGTGCCCTGAGGTACTCTTCTTTAATCCTAGTACGGCTGTGCAGGCTGCCATATCAAGTAATTTGTTGAAGTCTTTTTCAGAGTAGCAGACAGGGCACCCATGAAAAAAATAGCCATGAAATTCAAAAGCCGTGGGGGTTCCATTTATGACAGCAAAACCATCCAAAAAATATTTGCCCACTTTCTTTTCACCGCCCTTCAGAACATGTTGAATATTGAGCTTCTCAGTGTGTTCTATATGCAACAACCATTGAATCGCTGGAGCTGAATACCTTTTCTGTGTATTCTGATAATTGTCCAAAGGATCTAAAGCAATGGTATTGCTTTTCAAATACATGAACCGGTACTGCGCCATGCAGACAGATGCCAATGTGATATATTGGAAGGGGTCAATGCATTGAATCTCCTCAACAATATCCCCCCTGACCCCACAGTGGTACTCACGCTCAGTCATTTTCATCACCTGATCCCTAAATCGAATACAGGCCTCTCTTAATATATCTACATCCTGTCTGCAATAGTAAGCCAGAGCCTTCTTTAGTTTAAACACAGTACCTCTATTAGCAGTGTGCCATTTCAGGAATTCTTCTCTCTCCCCAGGCATCATGGTTTCTGGGCTGTAATACCTGGTTTCAGGGAGTGGTCCCACGTAGTCTTGATTGGCCATTGTATTGAACAAGTGGGGGAAATATCCTTTGCAGCCTTGAAACCCCATAGCTTTGGGTAATTTGGATAATTTAAGTGGCAAAAATGAGAGGCTATCGATAAACCGAATTTTATAATCTGGAAGGGTAATACACAGAAGTTCCCCCCCCCCCTGACTTATAAGTTGAACCCTAACCTTTTCACGGATCAGCTGCCTCAGTACTAGGTACCCATCATAACCTTTGGAGTTGTGTGCGATAAAAGTACATCCCTTAAACTTATGATTTATAAATTTCTTTACAAAGTGTTCTAGGCATCTAATACCATAACAATCACACCTCACAAGATCTTTATCATCCTCATCCTTCAACATATCCCTGGTGCATGTATAATTAGGTATATGTGTGCCTGTTTCTTGGCAGCATTCAAAGTCATAAATGATGTATCTTTCGCCAATTAGTGGTCGGTCCAATGATTTTAGAAAGCATAAATGACCTTCCAAGCTTTCAACCTTCTCAGAGCACTGCCCACACTTGACTTCCTTGCACTTTTTGTGGGGGGTAAAGACATAAACCCCACATGTTTCACAATATTCCTTATTCTTACAGTCTACTTTTCCCTCCTTAGCGAGTTGTGTGTGCCTTTCAACACATTCCTTAGACCGACAATGAACTTTGCACCTACAGCACCGCATCTTCTCCACCTCAACCTGCTGACATTCTTGCTTTAGGCAAGCTCTGCAAATATATTGACAGCCATGACTAAATTTGTGGTGGTAGGGAGTGTGGCAGAATTTACAGAAATAGCGTTCACCCAGAAAGCCCTTGATATTTTTATGCCATAGTAATGCTTGTTGTGTAATAATATAAATACTATTTTTTCTTGCTGTGGGCAACCTGTGAAAAAAAACCCCACCCGTCCTGCATATAAAACAAGATCTTTATAGTGACCCATAAATGTTTTTCAAAGATGTATATCTGGGAAAAGTCAATCCTGTTTTCTGTGGAAATACCCAGTCTGCTGTGAAGTTCCAGGGCCCTGGTAATAATTTCTTGATTTCTAACATCAGCACCTATCAGACAGAGCAAACAGCTAGCAAAACAAAGAAATTGCCTTCCACATTGAAATCTACTAACTAGGTGCTGTCTTTTTTTCTCCAGTACTCTGGTGAGTAGCAAAGTGTTTAACTTCCTAAGCCCTCCTGCCTCCTTGTGGAGGAGGAGGCGCTTCCGGAGGAATGGAGGTCTGCCTCTGAGCTCCGCTTAATGCGGAGGGCTCTCTGACAGGCAGGGATGCTGCCGACCCTCGTTTCCAACTCGAGGGTCGGGATTTTTGTTACTGACCTGTTCTGACCCCCTCCTCTTGTATACCAAGACACTCCGACACAAAGTCTCTTCAAAGATGTTTATTGACATACAGGTTCCACCTTGGCAGCAATCCAGCCTGCCAAGGTCAAGATAGCACTCTGGGCAGCAATCCAGCTACAGCGACACCCCTTGGCAGCAATCCAGCTACCAAGCTCCAGATAATCACCTTAGCAGCCAAGGTCCAGGGAACAGATTGACAGTAATCCAGGTAAAACCTTTAGCAGCAATCCAGCCTGCCAAAGTACGACACAGATCTGAGCTTCTCCAACTCCAATGATCAGTTGATTCCTGCAAAGGGTGTGTCCACAAGCAGTCCCTTTATAGTCTGGAGAGGAGTCTAATGATCAGCAGCTGAGAGCCATTACCTCCGGTAATTGCTCAATTGCTCCTTACGCCGGGTAGCACGTCGGTAACGAGCATCTAATAGCTCACTGCTGTCTGACTCACTGTCCTGTGACTCCTCCCCACTGCTCCAAGGCATGACATCAGGAGCCCCCTTCCTTTGGCTTTCACCACTGCTCCATGCCTCAGGCGCCCCCTGGTGGCCAACCAGCCTCTCTGCGCCCTGCTCAGCGTCGGAACCCTGTCCAGGGTCCCCCACCTCCTCTTGAGCCGACTCAGAGGACACCTCGCTGTCGGAGTCTGGTGGCAGCGGCACCGGAACCGGCTGGGCCACAACACTGACCAGGCTTTCGTCCTGGACCCTGGCTGACCCGCTAGGTCGGTCTGACAGCCGGGTAGAAGGAGGAGGATAGCGCGCCGGCTGGCATGGTGACTGACCCCTCATGGAAATGTGCCCACCAGGTTATCGAGCATTTCACCAGCCTCGGGGCCAGGGAAGGGGCGGTGGGGTAGCAGTGATTATCCGGGAAGACTTAGAGCCGAGAGAGTTTACTGTGCCGCAGACTTCTGGGTGTGAGTCCCTTGTCGTGAGATGGGGCCCAGGGAGGCAGTTGGGCCTGCTGATAGTATACCTGGCTCCTCGCTATACATCAGCGGCCCTACCTGAACTCCTCGAGCTGATCGCATCGATGGTGGTTGAGACCCCCAAACTCTTAGTGATGGGGGATTTCAACCTGCCGTCGATGGGAGAAGCGTCTGAGGGGGTTCGGGAGTTCATGGCTTCCATGACAGCCATTGACCTGACCCAATTAATTCAGGGCCCTACCCACTTAGGGGGCTACACGTTGGACCTTGTTTTTGTCTCTGGCCAGTGGACAAGTGATCTGGGAATAGGGGATTTAACTATCACTCCCCTGTCATGGTCAGATCACTCACTTCTCCGACTTGACTTCCCTGGTGCTACCCCCCGCTGCGGGGAGGCGGAACCGGAAGGCATTAGATGGTTCCGCCCCAAGCGCCTGATGGAACCAGATAAGTTCCAGACGGAGCTTGGGCCACCTCCTGTGGACCTGACCCGCCCTCGGGTGGAGGACCTGGTAGCCGCATGGAATAGTGCGACTGCCGGGGCCCTAGACCGAGTGGCGCCTTTGCGGCCTCTCCTGCGGCAACGAACCACCCTGGCTCCCTGGTTTACCAAGGAGCTAAGGGTGATGAAACGCCACAAGAGACGCCTAGAGAGTCGTTGGAGATCCTCCCGCTCCGAATTTGACTGAGCACAGGCACGAACCTACTTAAGGACGTACCTTGTGGCATTAAGAGCGGCCAAACGTCAACACTGTGCTGCTCTTATTGCATCCGCAGATAACCGCCCTGCTGTCCTGTTCCGGGTGACCCGCTCCCTCCTGTTTCAGAGGCCGCGGGAAGCCCCTCTACAGGGCAGAGCAGAGGAATTTGGGAAATATCTGCAGGACAAAGTCGCTCAAATCCGGATGGGATGGGTCCCTTTCAGTGGTCCAGTGGAGACGCCTGAGGCGACTCTTGAGAGATCATTCTGGGAGGGGTTTGATTCGGTTGCCATTGAGGATTTGGACAGGTTACGTGGATGTCTGCGACCTACCACATGTTTATTGGACCCGTGTCCCTCCTGGCTTGTACTGGCATCCTGGGAGGTTACACGCCACTGTCTCCTGGGCCTAGTGAACGCTTCGTTGGGTGAGGGGTCTCTGCCGGCCATCTTGAAAGTGGTGGTTGTGAGACCCCTACTCAAGAAGCCTTCCCTGGACCCAACGGAGCTAGCTAATTATCGTCCGGTCTCCAACCTTCCCTTTTTAGCGAAGGTTGTAGAGAGTGTGGTGGCCCAACAGTTTCCATGTCACCTGGAGGAAGATGATTATTTAGACCCGCGCCAGTCCAGCTTCCAGCCCGGGTACAGCATGGAGACGGCCTTGGTCGCGTTGGTTGATGATCTCTGGAGGGCCAGAGATAGGGGTTGTTCCTCTATCCTGGTCCTATTAGATCTCTCGGCGGCTTTCGATACCATCGACCATGGTATCCTGTTGCGCCGACTGGGGGGGTTGGGAGTCAGGGGCACCGTTTTATGGTGGTTCGGCTCCTACCTCTCCGGCCGGATGCAACGTGTGTTGGCAGGGGAGCAAAGATCGACCCTGAGACCCCTCACTTGTGGGGTGCCACAGGGGTCGGTTCTCTCACCACTCCTGTTCAACACATACATGAAACCGCTGGGCGAGATCATCCGTGGCTTTGGGGTGGGATATCATCTGTATGCTGATGATACGCAGCTATACATCTCCACCCCGAACCACCCCAACGAGGCCGTCGAAATGATGTCCCGGTGCTTGGAAGCCGTACGGATCTGGATGGATGACAACCGACTCAAACTCAACCCCTCCAAGACGGAGTTGCTGTGGCTTCCGGCCCCCCGGTTCAACCAGTTGCTTCCATCTCTGGCCATCGGGGGCGAGCAACCGGCCCCCATGGAACGGGCGCGCAATTTGGGCGTCCTCCTAGATGCCCGGCTGTCCATGGATGACCATGTAACAGCTGTGGCAAGGGGGGCGTTCCACCAGGTTTGCCTGGTGCGCCAATTGTGCCCCTTATTGGACCGGGATGCCTTGCGCACAGTCACCCATGCGCTGGTGATGTCTCGCCTGGACTACTGCAATGCTCTCTACATGGGGCTTCCCTTGAGATGCACTCGGAGACTACAGTTGGTCCAGAATGCGGCCGCGCGGGTGATTATGGGGAGGACTAGGTACTCCCATGTAACACCTCTCCTGCGCGAGCTGCACTGGCTTCCTGTGGTCTATCGGGTGCATTTCAAGGTTCTGATTATGATCTTTAAAGCGCTCCATGGCACAGGACCTAGTTACTTGCGGGATTGCATCCTGCCCCATACATCCCTACGACCAATCCGCTCACACAGAGAGGGACTTCTCCGGGTGCCGTCCGCTAAACAGTGTCGGGGGGCGACACCCAGGAGCAGGGCCTTCTCTGTGATGGGCCCAGCCCTGTGAAATGACCTCCCCCTTGATATCAGGATTACTTCCGATCTCCGCTCCTTCCGTGTAAAGCTCAAGACCCACCTCTTTCAATTGTCTGGCCTGGCTCAACCGTAGTTTATCCTTTTCCTCCTGACAGTCCTTTTTAAATTGTATTATTATTTCGGGGTATTTTTAATGACTAATTTTTATTATTATTAATGTAATGTATTTTTAATTATTACCTTCTCCATGCATGTATGTATATGTATGCATATGTGTGTATTTTTATGTTTATATGTATGTATGTATATTTTATTGTACGCCGCCCCGAGTCCCTTGCGGTCCCTAACAAATTAAATTTCTATTTTCTATTTCTATTTTTATTGTTCTTCACGATGGTAACAACTAATTTCAAGTTACCCCCCCCCCCAATATCTCAGCCTTACTTTGAAGCAGATTTTCAACACTGGTCAGAAAATCATCAGCATTTAAATCATTCACACACCTCCTAGGAGAAAAGAGAGGATGGTTTAACCCCTCTGCATCCAACCGGAGTTGAACAAAATCATTTGGGCCTATGTTCATAGCTACATTATTCAAAAGAATCTGTAACACATTATGAATAGCAACTATAGCAACTACAAAGGACCGAATTTGGTCAAGATTAACAAATCTGTATCGCTGATAGTATTCCACAGCTCTGAAATTCCAGATAGGATTTTCCCATGCCTGCACCATATCCAGATAAACATTGTTCATATTCTGAGAGTTTGCAGAGCTAGAGGATTGTAGCTGGGACATAGAATGGCATGTATCTTCTTCTGGTTGAGAGACAATCATTGAATCATAACTAACACTGTCTGCTGGGGATGCAGGAAGTCCGGTGCCATGCATTTTTGCTTTTTTGCAGGACGGCTCTGGTTAAACAAACAAGCAAACAAATAAAAAGTTATCACCAACGTTCCTAATAAAGTAATGCCAACACACACACACACACACCCCTTTAGTTTCTAAAAAATAATACTAATAGAGTTGTAGTTGGGTAAAATGCTAGATATTATACCTCCTAATATCATTCGTGTTGTGTGGCTTGTGGAAGGCTGAGGGGTCATGTTATGCGGAGACCCCTGAGGTTCTGCAGGAATATTGAGATCCACGAATGGCTGATCGTCCTCCCATTCTGGAGGAAAAGAAAACACCCCCAATAGGCAGAATTGTTGCAGTATGTTTATAAGCATCTTATTATATGAAAGTATGAAAGATAAATACCTTCATATGCCCTCAAACATTCTGAGTCTGTCAATTCATTCTAGTGAAAAACAAACAAACAAACAGTCAAACAAACAAGCAAGAAAGCAAGAATTATAAGCATCTTATTATATGAAAGTATGAAAGATAAATACCTTCGTATGCCCTCAAACATTCTGAGTCTGTCAATTCATTCTAGTGAAAAACAAACAAACAAACAAACAATCAAACAAACAAGCAAGAAAACAAGAATGTTATAAACACATTTTACATCTAAGAGGGGTCAGTGTTTTAAAAAAAATAGCCATAAAACTACTTACAATTGTAGCCCCCATCAAACATTCTGAATCTGTCAATTCATTCTAGTGAAAGAAAATATTCAATCAAACAAACAAGCAAGCAGGCAGACAAGAACTCTATAAAAACCATTTTGCATCTAAGTGTTTCAAAATTAGGCATAAAATTACTTACAATAGTAGCTTCCATTCTGAATAGGGGTCTTCTTAGCAGCTCCAGAGGTATAGTTATGCCTGAAACCAGTAGACATAACTAGACAAGTATCGGCCCTACTTTTATACACCCTGGTGACATCACAAATTAATCACATCAGAAAAGGGGAGTTCTTCACACCTTTTGCAAAACTGTCCTCCCTGCCTATCCGGAAGATGCATTTGAATAGAAGATAATGTTGCAAATTAATCACGTCAGTGTTGGTGAGTTCTTCAGACTTTTTGCAAACACTGGCCAGTCCCCCACGCCCCAACCAGCATAGGAAATCCCGAATGAATAATATCACATGAGCTTTGATTAAACTGTATCTCTGTGTTTAACATTTGACAAGGTTAAACAGTAGGGTCAGCAAAAGAAAAAACGTAATACACCTTTCATGTGTTTTGTAAAGCACATTTTATTATAAATTTCATAGCTTTAACAGTTTCTTGTAATTAATTTCTGTTACATTTTGGCATATGATCCTCTTCAGAGCCAATGGCAATTCAGCTTCAATCTTTGACATTAATGACAGCGGTTTATGACTCTTCTCGATGCACTGTATGAATGTCTTGAGATCACCAAGTGTATCCTGGGTGAAATATAATTTATTCACTTTGTCAGTAATACTGATGATGATCCAGAGAACATGTGGCATAGAAAGCCAAATACATAAACTGTTAATAAGTTCTGTTTCACTGTTTCCATCCACATTATCTTCTGATTTTAAACAGCCCATTAAACAATGATGTATTATTTTAATAACATATGCTTTCAGAACTTGTGGCATGCTGACATTTTGAGGCTCCACTGTTTCTAAAACAGGAAATAAGGTAGAATTAGATTTGGATGTTTCAACTAAGCAAAATAGTGTTTTCTTAATTTTTATATTGACTTACCATTTGATATTTTGCGGAACCTGCAATAACAAGGCTTTATAAGTTCATTCTCTTCAATTAAGCCAGGTCTTTTTCTTATTCTACGCCCACGCTTGGGAGGTTTGGGGGTCAAATTTATATCAAACAAATCTCCATCTGAGGTTGCCATCTTCAAGAGACTGCTGAAATTAAGGCAAACTACCCAGCTCTTGTAATGACAAGTGAGCCTTGCGCATGCCCGGAATCATGGGAGGTATGACATGCCCAGGCATGTCCCTGGCATGGCTCTTGCGCATGCTCAGAATCACATGGGAGTGGGCTGGATGGGTGGGTGGGTAAGGCATGCCCGGGCATGTCCCACACATGTCTCTTGCGCATGCCCAGAATCACAGGGGGTCAGGTTGGGGGGTGGGTGTGACATGCCAGGGCATTTCCCAGGCATGCCTGAACAAGACTTATCCACTGCATGCAACCTGGTGGGTTTCCTCTTGTGAACATTTTAATTCCTGTTAATGTTCCTTGTCTTTTCCTGTAGGCGGGCTTCAAAATGGTTTCATGAGTATTTGAGTGTGCAATTGGCAAATTATGTGTCTTTAGATTTTACAAAGGTAAAAAACAGCTGCAGGGTTTAAAAGGGCTGTGTTTTTTTCCCACAGGCTTCAAGGAAATGTTTTTAAATCCACCTAGAAATAAATACCTTTTAGAAAAAAAGGTGGGTTAAATGCAGACCCCTGTCTCCACAAAAATTAAAACCTACATTGCCTAGAAATAAATACCTTCTAGGGAAAAAAGTGGGTTTAAATGCAGCCCTTAGGGGAATGATTACAAATAAAAAACATTTTTCATTTCACAACCCCCCCTCCCCCTTGAATGTCCATAGAATTAATCTAGGGTTAAACTAATCATGTACACAGAATCTTGTCATCTTTCTTGATGGGTTAAGTTTCAACACGTCTTATCTGAAAAAATAGGGCTAGGATATTGCACAACGCCTTATCAGTTAGGGCTACTCATCATGATGGGCTTAGGCCAATACAACATATCCGGCTAGGGCTATGACCTTGTGAACCCTGTACCACGGGGGGTCAATTATGCACATCCCAGCCGGGGAGGAGGGCTATGCACGTCACATCTGGAGGGTGGGGCCTGTGCACATCACTTCCGCTTAGGGGCATGATCTGGTGACATAATCAGCACGTGGTTTTGTTTACTTTGATGACATCACTGATCAAAAGTACTGATAATTTTCATTAAAAAAGGTATGAACTGTATCTACTCTGGGCCTTTATTTCTTAAGGGATCAGACTGACAAAGGAAAGTGAGTACTGAATTTCCATAGTTTTGTTTCTTCTCCAAAGGGTTACCTTCCAATAAGAAAGAAGAGAAGAAACATGGAATTAAGGAGAAACTTCCTACCAGTGAATGCCAGTGGAACAGCTTGCCTCCAGAAATCATGGATGCTCCATCACTGGATATTTTTAAGGTCATTTATCTAAAATGGTATCGGTTTCCTGCTTGAGAATGGGGTTGGAGTAGAAGAAAGAACATAGGTCCCTTTCAGATTCTATTCTATTCTATTCAAAAAACCAACCACTAATTCCCTATATTCACCCCTATTTTTTATAGTTTAACTGATCTGCTAAACATGACGTTCAAGTATGGGATGGAAATGAGATGGTCAATGGCATAAAAAATAACCATTGGCATATTTCTGTTGCAATTATGAAGAAAACCCCAAGATTGGAAAGAATTTGGGAATGGAGTAGGGTAGCTGGAGTTCCAAATGTAATGTCGCTGCAGGGACTCACTTGCCCCTTGCTCTTGACACCGCCAAAATGTCATGTCATATTTTTGTAATGTGCAAAAATGTGTAAATCCATAGCTCAGTGGATTGTACTAGCAAATAGAGTAGGAAAACAGAATTAAGTGCCCTCCACCCCACCCATCCCAATAAGGAGGAAGAGGTTCAGTAAGGATAAAAATCAGGATTGCATTTTATAGCCAACCAGGGATATCCTGAGCAGGAGACAGAGACATATCCACCACTCACTATGTTTCCTTGCAATTGCTATTGGAGACTACTGCCCAGTTCAGAGACAACAATCAATCTTCACAATCAAAATCCTTTCACAGAACTGCTCTCCAATAGTATCCAGTCTACTTTGAAAGGCATCAAAAGTAGTGTCCATCACCACATCTTATAGAAAAAAAATTCCACTAGTAAATTATGTACTGTGTGAAGATGTGTTATTTTAGTCTTTTAAATCATGTTCCAGGCAGCTTTATTTGGTTATTTCCAGTCCTAATGTTTTGAGGGGGAGAAACCATTTTCTCTTCTATACCAAGAATTATTTTAAATACCCAGAACAGTCACTATTCAGTGGCATTTTCTTCTGTCAGTGCCTGTCTCTGTATCTCAATCTTTCTATCACTCTGACTTTGTATCTCTATATCTACACAACCATATATATACACAGATGTATACACATACACTATGCATATTTATGAATCTGCTTTATGATTTATATAAGATTTGAATCCAAATGATTAATTTTATAATTCTTGCAGACATCACATGCTTCGTAGAAATGTGATTTTCCTCTTTTATTTAGTAGAATTGAAAAATCTCCTCATGGTCTCTGGCAACAAAACCAATGTGACATATCTTTTGTGGATTGCTGGGAACTATGAATTTTTGGTTCTCTTCTGTCCCCTGCTGCTCAAATGTTGCAATATTACAATCTGTACTAAAAAACACAGTGTACACATAATTGACATTCGTATCAGTTACTCATCATTTGTCAGCTTGTAGAGGAAGGGTCATTTGAGAGGCCATTTATTAAAGAAGCTGTTTTAAATTGTTCTCCCTTTTTCACAGAAAAGCAATATTATTTATATGGAAAATGTTTCACAATAATGACTGCATCCTAATATGATTTCAAAACTGAAGCTAAGAAACTGGATTTGGTCAGTGCCAGAGGGGGAATTTGGAGTTTTAGATTGAGTTATGAAATAGTTGAACTAAACTAAATTGAATTAAATTGTAGCAACTCTGTTTGGATCATTCCATCCATATCACTGCAGTCAATTTATTATCCACTAGTTTGACACCATCAAAAAGACAACACAAATTGATAATTAAGGCAAAAGTCAAAGGAAGAATATCAGTTGAAACTTATCATAAACATAATTTATAACAGCAAAAGAAAGTAAAAATACGTTGTTTCATGCTTTTCTAAAAACAAAGATCAAGAAGGCCATTTGAACTTCAGATAGCAAGCTATACCCTGAGACAGTGGCAGCCACAGAGAACTTGCATCTGATTATTTGTCTCAGTTGGAACATATCACTTTTGAGTCCCAGTCTGCAAGAAAACATGCAAGCTCAAACATCACCAAGGACCCCATATGTCAACAATGAGCTACAAACACAAATATTCTCTATATGAACCACTAGTTGTGAGTTTATCCTTGAAACTGTGTGGACTTTAGTTCATGAGATAGACCTTTATTTGGAGGGGACAATATCATCCTATTCCTCATCAAGAAAATGAATAAAGAAATTGGGTGACCCTATAGAATTGAATGCAGAATTTATCAGTGTCCATTATTAGGTATTTTAGTTATAGTTTAGTTATAAATGCTTACAGAGTACCTAAGTTAGAAACCAGGAGACGTGAGTTCATCCCACCTTAGGCATGAAAGCCAACTGATGACCTTGGACAAGTCACACTCCTCAGCCCATTTCACTGTGTTGTCATGGGGAAAATAGGAGGAGTAAGGAATGTTAGATATGTAATATTTTGTGACATATTGCATGTGTTAGGTAGTACTGCTTTTGCAAAGAAAAAGGTCTTGTGTGCCAGATGTTTAACTCAAACAAAACTTCAAGTTTATCAGTATTTGTTAACAAGGTGAGAAGAGACTATTGCTTCTAACCTGTGACAGAACAGAATTTTCATTGTCAAGAAATATTGATTTCAAGGACAGAGAAATATACAGGTCCTTTTATGCACATAAATATCTAGACTGTCCATTGAAGTGAGACAACAATTCCACATGAACAATCATATCGCAATGATCAGAATGCTATATATTCTCTTAACAAAAGATAATGGGCTCAACTTTATTATAATTTTAAAAATTAAAATACTTTCCCCTGATCTGGCACCTGACATCATTCTGTTTTAAACCTACACCAAATGCACACTGAACAATAATCTCTTTGAAGATAACCACAGTTATTCCATTATTTTTTAAGGCAAAAGTGCCCCAGTGAGTAAGAATGTATAATTGGGCTGAAAAAGTATGTACCCTGGCATTATGAGTGTGATCACTCTTCAGGTGATCCTTTTCACTGTTGTGAGTGGAGTTAATAAGCAGTACTGTGTCAACAGTACCTAATGTCAACAGTACTTAAGTAAAACAAGCCTAGAGCAATCAAATTACATGCTATAAAGATCTGGAATTGTAAGAGGTGAGACATTTTAATTGAACATAATTCCACTGAAGACTATTAAATTACCTCAGTGGAATATTTGTACAAAGCACATGCTAATGAGACAGACTAAAAAATTTAAATGGGTAAACTGAAAAATTTCAGCTACTCCAGTGTAAGACATGCCAAATGTTGATCATAGGAAACATGAATAATTTGTTTTCTTTAAATATGGAATGTAATTTTTTTCCAGAATTAAATTCTGTGGGGAAATCATTATACAATAAATATTTCTATCACTTGGGCAGCATTTTTCACCCTATAAAATTATTATTCTTATTGTTGCTATTGTTATTTTATGCTGCTGTTTGGTAAAATGGGGAAATAGCCTTGGCAAGACCAAAGCACAATTACATTAGGGAGAGGCTAAAAAGCAAAATAGATTTATTCTTGGCTAAATGCATTAAATAAACTGGAGCCAGATTCTCAGAATAACGGCATGTTTAGATCATGTTGAAAACATAAAAGCATCAACAAAATGCCAAGCTTCCTCAGATGCTTATAAGAACTGGCATTGTTTGATCCTTCCATTACCGTCCCATTTCTTGGAGCAGCTGCTGAAATAAAAAAGCAAATACGTATAGATTAAAGAAAGAACAAAGTTTATCATATCATTTAATGGTAAGCAACACCATAAAACAAGAGGAAAATGCCAAAGAAATTCAATCCTGATGTAAGAAAAAAGAAAAAGCTCAAAAGAGTGTACACCACACTTTTCAATTCATTGTACATTTCTTTCCCTTTCTATCACTTTAAAGTAAGATTCTGTCATATTGATGATGCACTTTCATTCTTTTTTTCTTATTCTTTAAATTTATTATATCTGTCTTTTGGATGATCTCATCAATTTTAGCCAGCCATACAGTTTTCTTCTTCCCTTTATATTGGACCATTCCCTCTTTTTTTCATATATTTGTGTTTACATTCTTTTTCTTTATATGATTAGGTGTGGACTTCAGAATTCCACCCAAAATTTTTAAAAAAATCAGCTGTCCAATCAAAGACCCGTTCCATGGACTAAAGCAAACTGTCAAACTGGTGGCATCATGCATAGGCCATGCCCACCCCAGCTCCATGCCAAATGTCACATGATGGCAACGTGACACTGAGTTTGACACCCATTGAATAAAGTCAGGGTTTCAAAGTTAAACTCACAAGTAATGGTTCATAAAGTGAATATTTATATTAGCACAAAATGGAATTTTATTTCTGCATGATATGGTAAAGAATTCTGGGAGTTGAGGTTCATACATCTAAAAAATACTACGGAGGAGAAACACAGGCACTTTGAGTGCCTTTCTTTGAAACTGACTGCTCAATTTCTATTTGATTTATTCTTTCAGCTCTAATTGCTTTTTAAATCCTTCCCTGTTTTATCACATACACCCCTTAAGGAATTTCTCCTGGCATAACAAACTCCCATATAACAATGTAGATTGACACATGCTTTTCTACACAGCCTTTCTGGTTCTTTTGACAAACATTAATTCCCTACAGTAGTTGTCAAACAGTTTTGTGTGTCTTAACATTTCTCTATTTTCCCATCCTTGATGAACATTCTTTTAATCTGTACACAATTATTTACTTTAGTTATGTCATTTAGGCATGACTTGCAATTTTATTCCATTTTCTTTGTAAAACACAGCTATCCATATTTGATATATTAATTTTCAGATTCATATGCCTCGCTGCTTAGTGCAGTCTAACATTTGTTTCATGTCATTTGTTTTCTCAGCCATTATTATGCCATCTTTTGCATACCAAAACCATGATATGAATAAATATTCATTTTTGTAAACAAAAAGCATTGTTTATATATTCATCCATAAATAAAATGAAATATCCAAGGGGCATCACAGATCCTTGTCTTACTCTCTGCTTTATGAGTCTAAGTATTGAGTTTATTCTTACATATGCTCTGATTCCCTCATAAACTGTATCCCAGTTTAAAGTCACACTGCAGTTCCAAAATTTTGCTCATTGACCCTTTTTCTCCTTTCAGTGTAATTTTTTTGTTAATTACCTTCCCAGAGGTACTTAACTGTAAAGATTGTCTCTCCTCCTAACTTAAGAAAGTAAAGACTCTTGAAATGAAGTATTTCAAAAGGAAGCTTTTATTGTGGTAAGCAGAAGTGATAGCAATGGATTCAAATCATCTTAGGCAAGAAAAGTAGAATTAAAGCAGTAGAGACCTCACCCTTTAGCCATTTGCTGATTCAGGCAATCCACAGGTATGAAGATGCCATCCTATCCAGTCACTCTGAGAAACAGAATAAACATACATTCCCATGGCTTTATTCCATTCGCTATCTTAGTGAAACAACCCACATGGTCATCCATGTGGGTTGTTTCACTATACGGATTTCCCCTTGTGGATTCTAGAGTCAAAAATTTCCTTAATTTCAAAGTGTTGTTTCCATCATAATAGGAATAGGTAGTGTTGGTGCATGTGGTCTGAGTGGTGATATTACTTCTCGTTTGAGTAAACTAATGTGAAATACTGGGTGGACTTGCCTGAGTGTCTTTGGAAAGAGTAGTTCTACTGTTACTGGAGTGATGATCATAGTGATAGGGAAAGGTCCAATGAACTTTGGCCCTAATTTCTTTGAAGGCTGTAATAATAGCAGGAATTTTGTAGATAAGCATACTCTATCTCCAACATGGGTCACATAGCCGCATATCCTCATCCCCATGTTAACAAAGGAACCGGACCATGCCATTCTGGATTAGGTAACTATACATTACTTGTGGCTGAGGATGACTTGTTCTATGGCCAAAGTGATTCTCCACTGGAGTAGATAAATTTTTTATATTAAGATGATTTAATGTGAATAGAACTTTGTTCAGCCATTCCTGTTTCCCAGGAAGGCCTACAGGATTTCCCCGTTTGTTTATGTTTTTCCAAAGCTGATTTTTATGGTGTGATTAGCTCGTTCGACTGCCCTATGGAATTATAGGGAATGCCAAAAATAACTTGCCATCTCACAAAATTCAGCAAAGTGGTTACTACAATATGCTGGACCATTATCTGTTTTTAAGGTGGAGGGTAGGCCCATAACAGCAAATGTCCTAATGCAATGATTTATAATGTTTTGTAGACTCTCCTTTTTGAGGAAGTAGCCCAAATGAAATTAGAAGAAGTATCAAGTATAACATGAAGATATTTCCAGGAGAAAAGAAATCAAAATTGTATTCAGAGCAGACAAAGAAATGTAACTGCATAACTTTTATATCCGGGTGTGAGTCTCTGTGCGTGAGGTGGGGCCCAGGGAAACAGTTGGGCTTGCTGATTGTATACTTGGCTCCTCGCTATGCATCAGCGCCCCTGCCCGAGCTCCTTGAGATGATCGCAGAGATGGCAGTTGAGACCCCCAAACTATTGGTTATGGGGGATTTCAACCTGCCGTCGATAGGTGAATCATCCGAGGTAGCTCAGGAGTTCATGGCTTCCATGACAGCCATGGACCTGACCCAAATAATACAGGGCCCCACACATGAGGGTGGCCACACTCTGGACCTTATTTTCGTCTCGGGCCAGTGGATGAGTGATCTGGGAATAGGGGAATTAGTTATTACGCCGCTGTCATGGTAGGTTCACTCACTTCTCCGGCTCGACTTCCCTGCCGCTACCCCCCACCGCAGGTAGGCGGAACCAGAATGTCCTAGATGGTACCGCCCCAGGTGCCTGATGGAACCGGATAGGTTCCAGACGGAGCTTGGGCCACTTCCTGTAGGCCTGACCTGCTCCCGGATGGAGGACCTGGTGGCCGCATGAAATAGTGCGGCTGCCGGGGCCTTGGACCGGGTTGCGCCTCTGCGGCATCTCCTGCGGCAGCGAGCCACCCTGGCCCCTTGGTTTACTGAGGAGCTAAGGGTGATGAAACACCACAAGAGACGCCTAGAGAGCAGATGGAGATCTTCACGCTCCGAATCTGACCGAACACAGGTAAGAGTCTATTTACGGACTTACCTTGTGGCATTAAGAGTGGCCAAACATCGATACTGTGCCACTCTTATTGCGTCCGCAGATAACCGCCCTGCCGCCCTGTTTCGGGTGACCCGCTCCCTCCTTTCACAGAGGCCATGAGAAGCCCCTCTACAGGGTAGAGCAGAGGAATTTGGAGAATATCTGCAGGACAAAATCGCTCAAATCCGGAGCGAATGGGTCCCCTTCAGTAGTCTAGAGGGGACGTCAGAGCCGAGTCTTGAGGGACCATTCTGGGAGGAGTTTGATTCTGTTGCTGCCGATGATATGGACAGGTTGCGTGGACGACTGCGAGCCACTACATGTTTATTGGACCCATGTCCCTCCTGGCTTATACTGGCATCCTGGGAGGTTACACGAGGCTGGCTCCAGGAGCTAGTGAACGCTTCATTGAGTGAGGGGTCCTTGTCGGCTGTCTTGAAAGAGGCGGTGGTGAGGCCCTTACTCAAGAAGCCTTCTCTGGATCCAACTGTGTTAGCTAATTATCATCCCGTCTCCAACCTTCCCTTTCTCACGAAGGTTGTAGAGAGTGTAGTGGCGCAACAGCTCCCACGCCACCTGGAGGAAATTGACTATCTAGACCCGCGCCAGTCCGGTTTCCGGCCCGGTCACAGCACGGAGACGGCCTTGGTCACGTTGGTGGATGATCTCTGGAGGGCCAGGGATGGGGGTTGCTCCTCCATCCTGGTCCTATTAGACCTCTCAGTGGCTTTTGATACCATCGACCATGGTATCCTATTGCGCTGTCTGGAGGGGCTGGGAGTGAGAAGCACCGTTTTGCGGTGGTTCTCCTCCTACCTCTCCGACCGGATGCAATGCGTGCTGGCAGGGGAGCAGAGGTCGACCCTGAGGCCGCTCACTTGTGGGGTGCCACAGGGGTCGGTCCTCTCACCTCTCTTGTTCAACATGTATATGAAGCCGCTGGGTGAGATCATTCGTGGTTTTGGGGTCGAGTACCATCTGTACGCTGATGATACTCAGCTGTACATCTCCACCCCGAACCACCCCAATGAGACTGTCGAAGTGATGTCTCGGTGCCTGGAGGCCGTACGGGTCTGGATGGGAGGTAACAGACTCAAACTCAACCCCTCCAAGATGGAGTGGCTGTGGTTACCGGCGCCCCGATTCAACCAGTGGGTTCCATCACTGACCATTGGGGGTGAACAACTGGCCCCCGTGGAGCGGGCATGCAATTTGGGCATCCTCCTGGATGCCCGGCTGTCGATGGATGACCATGTGACAGCCGTGGCTAGGGGGGCGTTCCACCAGGTTCGACTGGTGCGCCAATTGCATCCCCTATTGGATCGGGACGCCCTTCGCACAGTCACTCATGCGACGGTGACGTCCCATCTGGACTATTGCAATGCTCTCTACATGGGGCTTCCCTTGAGATGCACCCGAAGACTGCAGCTGGTCCAGAATGCGGCCGCGCGGGCAATTATAGGATGTACTAGGTACTCCCATGTAACACCTCTCCTGCACGGGCTGCACTGGCTACCTGTGGTTTTTTGGGTGCGTTTCAAGGTGCTAACTATCATCTTCAAAGTGCTCCATGGCACAGGACCTAGTTACCTGCGGGAGCACATCCTACCCCATACATCCCTGCGACCAATTCGCTCTCACAGAGAGGGGCTCCTCCGGGTGCTGTCCACCAGACAATGCCGGCGGGCGGCGCCCAGGAGTAGGTCCTTCTCTGTGATGGGCCCGACCCTATGGAATGACCTTCCCCCCGATATTAGAACAACTACCAATCTCCGCTCCTTCCACAAGAAATTAAAGACCCACCTGTTCCATTTAGCCGGCCTGGCTTAACCATAGTTTTAATTGCTAACACTTCTGGCCGGTATTTTAATCTCTGGGGATAGATTTTTTAGATTGCTTTTAATTTTTGTTTTAGAATGGTTTTATATTGTCTTGTTTTTATGGGTATTCGATATTGTATTTTGTATGTGGTTTTTAGCTGTTTTGTACACTGTCCTGAGTCCCTTTGGGGAGAGGGAGCGGTTTATAAATGTAATAAATAAATAATAAATAATAAATAAATGAAAGATCACAACAGTGAAAGGTAAAGGTGCAGGAGCAGATCACCCATTTACGTTAAATTTCTCCGAAGAGAGAAAAAAATGGTTAAAGTGAGCAGAAAAACTTCAGCCGCTAATTAATGACCCAAAAGGAAGAAGGGAAAGAAGGAGGCGGAGATGCACAGAGGCATTCACAGGTATCACTGGGGGCATTTCATACACACACTCATGGTAAAAATGAGCAGAGACTCATTCTCTCCGCCTTTGCTGCTTCCCTCCAAAGAATGACTCAGAAGGAAGAGGGGGGGGGATTCAAGCAGGCAATCACAGGTCTCTAGATCCCTTCACTGCAATTCATACTGCAATCAGACCTTCATGCTTGCTCATGCCAACCAATAATAAGTGTTTCAAGAAGCTTTTTTCCCCCCACAAGCCACCAAGCTTCATTTTCTTTTATTAGAGGATCTCACCCTCCCTTCAGGTTTCGGAATGATAACACACATGCATACACACAGATATCATTAAACAACCTTGCAACTTACTGTTTCTTTATATGAAAGGGAATCAAACTACATTCATACCAACTTTTACCATCAACATACTCACATTTGCACTGCAATCATTAATTTCACATACAAAAATCCCATTTCATTCTTTCTCCATGCAAAGCAGTTATTACAATTATTTCAGGGAGCTGTACATAAGCCAATGAGCTCCATTTTCTGTTATTAAAGGATCTCAACACACATATCCATACATGCACAAATACCATGGAACAACACTTTCAGGCCTGGGGGAGGTCCTGACATCTATCCACCCAGAAAATTTTTAATGCATTGGTCAAATACTTCCTTCTGCGCTGCTGTCAATTGTATTAAATCAGAAGGATTATCTCTTAGTTTTAATGCACTAAATAAAGGACTAAGTATACTGGTACGAAGACCCACATATGGGTGTAACCAATTAATTGAACCTAAAAGCAATTTAACATATGACAATGTATCCTCCATTTTTAATTGAGGAATTTGTGGGTGTGAATAAGTCTGTAATAGCTTATGACCTA
The DNA here is from genome assembly GCF_964273705.1 of Natrix helvetica. Taxonomy (NCBI): domain Eukaryota; kingdom Metazoa; phylum Chordata; class Lepidosauria; order Squamata; family Natricidae; genus Natrix; species Natrix helvetica. The sequence continues at coordinate 78,016,513 of NC_138554.1, read as the reverse complement.
AATAAAGAAAAGTACCTTCTCTGATGCTATTTGCAATCCATAAACTGCAAGATCTTGAGTCAATTCAGGTAACCAATTTAAAGGAATCTTTGGTGCCAATACTATAATATCATCCATGTAATGATAAACTACAGCCTGAGGAAATCTTTTCCTAAAATAATCCTAAAACTCTAGATACAAAGTGCTGACATAATGTAGGACTGTTTAACATACCTTGAGGTAAAAGTGTCCATTGATATCTCTCCGTTGGCTTTTCTGAATTTATAACTGGTACAGTAAAGACAAAAAGAGGTTTATCCTTTTTGTATAATGGAATTGTGATAAAACAATCCTTTAGGTCAATCACCATTTGATACCCTTTTGGTATCATATTTGGATTTGGTGTACCAGATTGAAATGGCCCCATTGGTGTTAATATGGCATTTATAGCACAGAGGTCATGAAGAAGTCTCCATTTGCCAGAATTTCTTTTTTATTGCGAAAACTGGTGTGTTAAACAGACTAGTGGTAGGTTCAATGTGTTTTGAACCCCTTCTGCAAGTTCTTGTCCTGTGAGATTTCCTTTTTTCTGTTCTTCTAGAAATCCTGCTCGAACTGCTCCAATCGGCTCCTTTGTAGAGACAATTGATATTGGAGTAGTAACTAGGTTCTACTGGCCTCAATGTATTTGCAGCCGGTAAAGCAAGTTGAAAATACGGAGGGGGAGCAAATCCCTCCTCTGGGATTGAAGAGAGCAATGAGGAAGGTGCCTTGAGTTTATGAGTCCCCATCTTCCCTACTATATCCCTGCAATTTCTCCACAAAAATAAATGTTGAATTGGAGCTCGGTATGTCATTGTACTCCAATTTTACAATACAATACAATGCAATAGTAGAGTTGGAAGGGACCTTGGAGGCCTTCTACTCCAACCCCCTGCCTAGGCAGGAAACCCTATACCGTTTCAGGCAAATGGCTATCCAACATCTTCTTAAAGACTTCCAGTGTTGGGGCATTCACAACTTCTGGAGGCAAGCTGTTCCACTGATTAATTGTTCTAACTGTCAGGAAATTTCTACTCAGTTCTAAGTTGCTTCTTTCCTTGATTAGTTTCCACCCATTGCTTCTTTTCTACCCTCAGGTGCCTTGGAAAATAGTTTGACTCCCTCTTCTTTGTGGCAACCCCTGAGATATTGGAACACTGCTATCATGTCTCCCCTAATCCTTCTTTCTATTAAACTAGACATACCCAGTTCCTGCAACCGTTCCTCATATGTTTTAGTCTCCAGTCCCCTAATCATCTTTGTTGCTCTTCTCTGCACTCTTTCTTTTTTTTTTATTAAAAGAGTTTTGTACAAACAATTTCCCCCCCTTTTCACCCCCCCGCCATACAATATAAATCTCATACAAATGCTATACCCCCCCAACCCCCCCACAAAAATTCACTTTCAAATATTATACCAAATACTTTGCCCCCTCCTCTCCCCCATCTTAAAATAGATTACTCGTAACCCCTCTCTTCCCAACAAACACAATATAAATTTCTCTTAGATTAATAATAACTCATTGATCCCATTTTCTAAGCTAATTTAACATCTATAACTCTTAATATAAATTTCTCCTAGCATAACAATGTTCCATTAATCCCATCTTCTAATTTATTCATACATATATATTACCCCACCCTCCACCCTAACCCTCCCCCACCTCCCACACAAACCCACCCCCCTGACTTCCACTGTATACCACTCTAACAATTCCAAACATCCCATATATTATTTACTCTGATCATCTATCGGTCTAAACATTCTTACCTAAAGGCTACGTAATAACTCCTAGTCTGGTATTTATTCTGTATATAATCAATCCATTTTGCCCATTCCTGTGTGTAATCCTCCTGTTTCTGAGCTTTTAAGAAAGCTGAAATTTTTGCCATTTCAGCGAACCCCGCCACCTTCTGAATCCATTGATCAATTGTTGGTAAAAAATCTTTTTTCCAATGTTGCGCAATCAACAACCTAGCTGCTGTGACCATATACAAGACCAATTTTGTTTCCCCTTTGGTAAAATCCTTAGCTATACCCAATAAAAACATTTGCGGAGTGAATTGTATTCTTTTCTTAAATACATTCTGCATAACCCACCATATTTTTATCCAAAAAGCTTTAACCTTGTTACAAGTCCACCATACATGAAAAAAGGTAGCATCTAGACACCCGCATCTCCAACATTTTGGTTGAACATTTGGGTACATGCATGATAATTTTTTAGGATCTAAATACCATCTGTAAAACATTTTATAAAAATTCTCCCTTAAATTCTGTGACTGTGTAAATTTAACATTCTGAACCCATATTTTTTCCCACGTTTCCAACATAACCACTTCACCAAAATTCTGAGCCCATTTAATCATACAATCCTTAACCAATTTACTTTCTGAATCTCTTTCTAACAGTAAATTATATATTCTTTTAACTTGTTTTGGACCAGTCTCTTTTATCTGTTTAATCAGTTCCACTTCTTTATCCATAAAACCGACCCTACGATCTTCTTCCCATCTCTTCTGTAGCTGTATGTAATGTAACCAATTTAAAGTAATTCCTTCTTCCAACAGCTGTTCCAAAGTTTTTAACTTTCATTCGCCCCCATCAGCAATAAGCACATCTTTATATAAACAACCCCCGAGTGACTTAATATTCATAATCCCCATGGTGTCTGCAAGATCCAACCAAAGCGGTATTTTATAATCCCAATTGGGCCGGTGCTTCTTCCATATTCTCATCAAGGCACTTCGGAGAACATGGTTGTTAAACACTTTATCCACCCTGTCTTCATAAAAAAGATATGCATGCCATCCCAGAACAAGATCATGGCCTTCTATATTCAGCAATTCCATTTTTGTTTTCCCAAACCAATCTGCTACATGCGTTAATACCACAACTTCATAATATAATCGAAGGTTTGGGAGTCTGAGGCCGCCTCTTTCACGTGTATCTTGCATAATCTTCATCTTTACTCTCGGTTTTTTCTCCTTCCAAACAAATTTATTTAATGTTGTTTGCCAATTTAACAAGGTTTTATCTGACTTAAGCACTGGAATCATCTGGAATAGAAAGATAAATCTAGGTAGAATGTTCATTTTAATTGCTGAGATCCTTCCAAGCAAAGACAATTGTAACTTTTTCCATGCTTCAAGATCTTTCTGTATCTTTTGCCAAAACACTTCATAGTTATTTGAGAAAAGTTTTGTATTTGATTCTGAAATTTGTATTCCTAAATATTTAACTTTAGAAACTATTTTAAAACCTGCTAAACTTACAAGTCTCTTTCTTTGAGTCTCTGTCATGTTTTTAACCATCATTTTCGTTTTGTTTTGATTTAGTCTAAACCCAGACACCATGCCAAATTCTATTATGATATTTTTCATCTGGATTATTGATTTCAAAGGATGTGAAAGGGTAACAACCAGATCATCGGCGAATGCTCTAGTTCTGTATTCCTTTTGCCTGATAGCTATGCCATCTAAGGATTTTGAGTCCCGAATTGCGTTCAACAAGACTTCCAAAGTTAAAATAAATAACAATGGGGATAATGGGCAACCTTGTCTTGTGCCTTTTTGTATCTCGAAAGTTGTTGACAAATTTCCATTAATAATAAGTTGTGCATTTTGTTGCTGATAAATTGCTCCAATCGCCTGCCGCAATCGTGGTCCCATATCCATCTTTTCCAAAGTCTTGGTTAGAAAGTTCCAATTCACTCGATCGGAGGCCTTCTCTGCATCCAAGAAAACCAGCACTGCAGAGATCTGCTTATTCTTATCAAGATAGTCAATTAAATCTACGAGTTGCCTTACATTCTCCTTCATATGTCTGCCTTCAATAAATCCTGCTTGATCATGATGAATAATCTCTTGAATAACCGGCATCAATCTGTTGGCTAGTACCTTAGCAAATATTTTATAATCTGTGTTCAGAAGAGATATCGGCCTGTAATCCTCTGGTTTCTTAGGGCCCTCTTTATCTTTAGGTATCAATGAGATAAAAGCCGCTTTCCATGAGGGAGGTATTTTACCTCCTTGTTGTATATTACAAAATAGTTGTGTAAGATATTCAATCATTTCCAGTTGTAAAGTTTTATAATACATTGCAGTCAAACCATCAGTCCCTGGAGCCTTAGCTAATTTAAGTTGATTTATAACTAAAGTAATCTCATCAGCGGTTATAAGACATTCCAAATTTGCCTTTTGAAGCACAGAAATTTTGGCAACCCTTTTTCCTTCCAAAAAATCATCTATTAACTTGTTCTGTATATTATCCTGTACATATAGCTTAGTATAATAGTCCACAAATGATTTTTTAATCAACTCTTGTTGATATACCATCTTCCCTCGAAACTCAATTTTATCAATTATTCTGTCATTCATATTCCTTCTCAAAGTATATGCTAACCATCTACCAGGTTTATTAGCGTTGGCAAAGGTGTTATGTTTAGCAAATTGTAAATTAGTTGCTGTTTGTTCTGCTATAAGCATCTGAAATTGATCTTTCAACAGCTTTAGCGCCATCTGGAGCGCCTGGTCATTCGGGTTTGTTATAAGCAGCTGTTCCTTGCGTTTTATTTCATCTTCCAATTCCATTCTCCTTTTCTGTCTAATTTGTTTATGTTTAAAGTTCATATGTATCAGGACCCCACGCATATAAGCTTTACTTGCATCCCAAACTATTTCAATGGGAGTGCCCTTATTCATGTTAAAACTGAAAAATTCCTTCATGTGTTTTTTAAGTTCATCAACATTTTTTTCATATCTAAATAAATTTTCATTTACTCTCCAAGACCTTCTTGGCCTCATCCCTAATTCAATTTGTAACCACACCGGACTATGATCACTAAGTGTCCTGGCGAAAATCTTGGATTTCTTGGCTTTAGGAAGTAGATCCGGTGTTAACAAAAAGAAATCAATCCTTGAAAAGGATTTATGTCTATCTGAGTAGAAAGAAAAATCCATCTCATTTAAATGTTGCGTCCTCCAAACATCTTTTAATTTCAAATCGTCTTGTAAATCAAAAAAAGCCTTTGGTAATTTGGTAGTGAATTTCGTCTTTGTACTCTTATCTATCTTTGGAGAAATCACTCCATTCCAGTCTCCCATTATTAGAATACTCTTAAAGTTCCAGTCTAAAATTTTTAAATGGAGCATCTTATAAAAACTTTCTTGGCGTTGGTTAGGAGCATATATTCCTAGCACCAAAATGGAACCAAAGTCTGTATCAAATTGAATTGCTATATATCTACCAGCGTCATCTGCCTCTATAACTTTAGTTGAAAATCTTTTATTTATATATATCACCACACATTTTTCTTTACCAAATCAGAGGCAGCATAAAATGTTCCCAGTTTTGAATTCACTAAATACTTCTGGTCTTGCAGCCTAATATGAGTCTCTTGAAGGCAAACAACATCATTATTAAATTGCTTCAAATAATAAAATATTTTTTTCCTTTTTTGTGGGGAGTTCATTCCATTCACGTTCCAAGATAATAGCTTAAGCATCTTTAGATTTGGTCTGGAGCGCTGAAAGCATTTGCTGAAGATCTCTCTCCACAAGACTAATCTTCGGCCCTGCTCCTCCC
>NC_138554.1:77885413-78010706 GCF_964273705.1 Natrix helvetica | reverse complement strand
CATTTCAACAAATTTCAAATCTGTTTCCTTCGTTTTAGTTTCCAAATCCAAAGTCAGATGATCAACTTTCGTGTCCACCTTAAGAACAACTTCTGACAGACCTGTGGCTAAAGTGTGTAATTTTTTGTCAAGCTGATCATGTTTTTTAATGGTATCCTGAACCATTTCTTTAACCTCCTTAATTTCTTTGCGTAAAAAAGCATTTTCTTCCCTTATAAAGTCCTTGAAATCCTGATAATTTATTGTAGGACCTGGTGAAGCTTTTTGTTCCGTTGCCATAATTAATAATTCTTACAGCCGCCTCTAGCTGTCACCATTCAATTGACTTTCATTTTCCTTAGGTATTCAGCTGTAAATTAATACTTGCAAATGTTTCTTTCTAAGTTGCTCGAAATTAAAACTTTGACATTTAAGTAGTTCAGGTTATGTAAACTGGCTTAAAGATTGTTAATAGTTAGGGTTGTTTCAGCCGTTCCGCCTTTACTGCCCCGGCTATCAGCAGGTAATTAGCTTTCGTTTTCTGTAGGTTTTCAGCTATAAATCAACACCATTTTAAATCCTTTGTTCTAAGCCCACGCCTCTCGAACTCAGCAGTAGCGTTCTTTTTAAAGAGATTTTTCCCCCCCAATTAAGACTTAAAATACTTGCAAAAGTCTTGCTTCCTTCTTGGGATGTTAAGATGTTAAGGCTGTTCCCGGCGACTGGTTCTGCTAATTAGCAGAGGTTATCAAAAAGGCAGGAGAATACAACAACTGCAAAGGGGGGCAAACCTCGTCGGACTCCAGAGGCTATAAATCCTCCTGGAGGGTACACGAGGGCTCAACCCAGCAGCTGAATCTCTCCCTCATAAATTCCAAGAATTTAAGAGTGTCCGAGGTGTTAAAGATCGTAAAAAAACACCTCTAACTGTCTCTTGATCTGACAGGCTCAAAAAAAGCCTGCCATCGGCACCAGGAACAACCGGAAGCCCAACACTTCACGTGATCTTGATTCTATCCCTCTGTTGATGCAGCCTAGGACTGTGTTGGCTTTTTTGACAGCTGCTGCACACTGCTGGCTCATATTTAAATGGTTGCCCACTAGGACTACAAGATCCCTTTCACAGTTACTACTACTGAGCAAGGTACCACCTATACTGTACCTGTGCATTCCATTTTTGTTGCCTAAATGTAGAACCTTACTCTTTTCACCATTGAATTTCATTTTATTAGATAGTGCCCAATGTTTAAGTTTGTCAAGATCCTTCTGTATCTTAAGCCTATCTTCTGGAGTGTTGGCTATTCCTGCCAGCTTGGTGTCATCTGCAAATTTGATGAGTTCCCCATTTATTCCCTCATCCAAATCATTGATGAAGATGTTGAAGAGTACTGGGCCTAAAACAGAGCCTTGGGGTACTCCACTGCATGCTTCCCTCCATGTAGATGCAGTTCCATTGAGGACTACCCGTTGAGTGCGGTTGGTCAGCCAGTTACGAATCCATCTGGTGGTGATGCTGTCCAATCCACTTTTTTCTACTTTATCTAGTAGTAGGTTATGGTCTACCTTATCAAAAGCCTTACTGTAGTTCAAGTAAACTATATCAACGGCATTCCTCTGGTCCACTAATTTTGTCACATTATCAAAGAATGCAATAAGATTAGTCTGGCATTATCTGTTTTTAACAAATCCATGTTGGCTTTTGGCTATTACTTTGTTTGCTTCTAGGTGTTCGCAAATTTGTTGCTTGATTATTTTTTCCAGAATCTTTCCTGGTATTGAGGTCAGGCTGATAGGTCTGTAGTTTCCTGGATCTATTTTTTTCCCTTTTTTGAAGATGGGAACCACATCAGCTCTTTTCCAGTCCTCTGGTAGTTCCCCGGTGTTCCAGGATCTCTGAAAGATATAATTCAGTGGTTCTGAGATCTTGTCTGCTAGTTCCTTCAGAACCCTGGGGTGTAATCCATCCGGTCCTGGTGATTTGAACTCGTCTAGGGTAGATAGGTGCTCACTTACCATTTTCTTCCCTATTTCAATTTGTGTTCCTAATCTGATTTTTGTGGTGCTGCTTTTGATAGGTTGGACTGTTTTATCCCTTTGTGTAAAGACAGATGCAAAACATGAGTTAAATAGTTCTGCTTTCTCCCTGTTGCTTGTCACCTTCTTGCCACTTTCTCCTAGCAATGGACCAATTGTTTCCTTAACTTTTTTCTTGTTTTTAACATGTTGGAATAAGCTTTTTTTTTTGTTAATATTTACTTTTGTGGCAAGCCTTTCTTCATTGTGAGCCTTAGCTTTCCTCACTTCATCTTTACAGGCTCGGGCTATTTGCTGATATTCTGCCTTAGTTATGTCCCCCTCCTTCCACTTGTTATACTTACCTTTTTTGTCTTTCAGTTTGTCAGATAGTTCTTTATGCAGCCATGCTGGTTTCTTTTGGGAGCTGTTATTTTTCTTCTTCATTGGTATTGTGCTAGACTGGGTTTTTGTAATCTCATTTTTCAAAATTTCCCAAGCTTCTTGAGTTGTTTTCCCCTTGAGGATTCTCATCCATGGAATTTTTCCCAAGCTCTCTCTAAGTTTATTGAAATTAGCTTTCTTAAAGTCCAAGACTCTAGTTTGACTCTAGTTTTTTATCCAGTCCCCTAATTCCCAAGTACCTGCCTCGGGATACCAGGGACATTGACAACCTATTTCACCTACTAAGTTTTCTAACTTATGTAGACTAACTCCTTCAGTACTTTTAAGTAATTTCTGCAGCTCTTTTGCATGAAACCTCTGTGGAGCTGACAGTCCCCCCCCCCCTACTCACGTAAAATTGGGAGCGAAGTTCGCTGTGGTGCACCTGGGCTCATCCGGCCGAATGAGTATGAGAGATCATGTCGGGGTCACCAGATGTTGGCAATGTAGAAAAAGCAGACACAGACAGGAGTAAGGTTGTGCTGGGAAGACCACCCAATGGAAGGCACCCTGATGGGAAGGGCACCACGGCTCCCTTTTATTGTCAAACTTCTCAGAATAGCAAAAGCTCATTGGAGAGAAAATACACTTGGCAACTATTGATTGGTTTACAGATGCTTGCTTTTCCTCATGGACACCTCATGGACACTTCATGGACACTTCATGATATAGATACGTGACTCTCTACTAAGTTAATATTTTGCTGCATGGAGTGTGATGTCTACGTGTAAATTCCATCCTCTTTCTTTTAAGCAAAAGGATTAAGAGGAAGGAATGTGGACTGACTGATCTAATCAGCGTTGTTTGCCAACTACTGATTAACCAATTAACCCCACACTGGTAAAACCATTATGGCAGCCACAAAGTTCCAACTATGGATACAGTAACAATTAGAGCACTATAGCAATAGCAAGATAGCAATAGCAACTTCAACATATATTGCTTCACAGTGCTTTAGAGCCATCTCTAAAAGTTAGCATATTGCCTCCAACAATCTGGCTCCTCATTTTACTGACCTTGGAAAGATGGAAGACTGAATCAACTTTGAGCCTCTCAGAATCAAGCTTCTGGAGTGAGCAGTGAGCAGACATGTACTGCTTCATAGTGCTTTAAAGCCCTATCTAAGCTGTTTACAAAGTCAGCATCTTGTCCTCAACAAACTGGATCCTTACTTTAGAAGAGAACCTTCCATCAGAAAGAACTTCCATCAAAAGGATGGAAGGCTGAGACAACCTTGAGCCAGTCAGGTCATAGGAATTGAACTCCTGGCAGTGTGAGAAGAGTTAGCATGCAATGCTGCATTCTAACAATTGTGCCACCATCCACCACCTATTAGATACTTGAACTTCTGTATTAGAAAACAATAGACATGATTGCTCCTGGATATGTTATTGTATTATTAAATGATTTTATAGGTAATCAGTTTCATTCTTTTTTTCTTTTGCTGGTCAGTGGCTAAAATAAAATGACACATGACATGTTTTCCTGCTTATTGATCCCACATATCTGTTATTTGTATCTAAGTTATTTGCTTTAAATAGCATGTGGTGATCTCTGAAATAGATTGACTTTCAGTCCATTTATTCCAGGGGTCAGCAAGCTTAAACACTCAAAGAGTCACAAAGGTCATAACTGAAAGCCCCCCATTTAATTCTGGAGCCTGGGAGAAGGGAAAATTACCAGGTTTACATGAGAATCTTCAGATCTGGTTTTGCTGCATTGTAACCACCTGGCTTTAGTAAAAGTATACCTTTCACTACAAATGGAGTTGAGGCTCTTTCTTTCCTAAAAGTCCAAGGTGGGATAAGCCTGACTTTAAACCAGATCTGCAATAGTTATCCATCCTGATATATTGCATGAGAATGAGCAGAGGAGATGGAGGCCAGGGCGGAAGCCATTTTGCAACCCTGGAGCAGTGGGGAATACCCCAAAGTGGGAAAATGTGTGGAAGCCCTGGAAGACTGACCAAAGCTCCAGGGGTCCATAGGGATTGGAAGGGGGGAAGATTGGGAAGAGTGACTCGCTGGGATAACTTTCATCCAGGGGGGCTGAGGGAGCTGCTATAACACACCATGTGCTTAAGAGTAGTGCAGAGGTCAAACCAGATCTACCTGAGGTCATATTTGAGCAGGCAATCAACTGAGAGATGCCTTCAGCAAATTCAAGGACTGAGATACCCAAGAGTAGCCAGCACCACAGCCTATCCAACCAACTGCTCCAGCCACAGCTCCAGCTATCATCCCACTGGTTCCAGCACCACAACCAGGGGTGGCACAACTGGTCCAGCAGTCTCTGTTTGCCTGGCTACCACTATCAGACACCAGCCCTGAAGTTATAATTCAAAAGTGACCCAAAACAATTGGTATTCTTCTTGATATGAGGCCAATCTGCTAGGGTGTGATGTGTTACGGCCCTGGAGGGAGAGGCTACTGAATGGATGGTAGTCCTCCAGAACAATGGTGGAGCTGTGCAACCTCAACAGGTTCCTGGCTGCCCTGAGGAAATGATTTGAGGACCCACTTGCTGATAGAGACCAGAACCAGAATCAAAAGGGGAGGTGATTGTTGCCACCTATATCCAAAGGTTTCTCAACCTTGCCTACAGAGTAGCAGGCTGGTCTCAAGACATGCTGATCAAGACCTTTCAAGCTGGCCTGAACAAAGAGGAGAGGGGCCAGTGTTGCAATGGTCCTTATGTGAAACTTCGGGTCTCTGGAAAAGCAGTAATATCTTACTGCTTTGGGGACCTCTTCAGTCAGAACTGTCTCGTAGGGACAGTGAGGAATGGGGGCGTGGGCAGATGTGAACGGGGCACTGCAAACCCACTGGAATGTCTGCAATAGCTCCCAAACTGGTGGCAAGGAAGACAGCCATTGTGAGCTGTCAGAGTTGGAGTGGCCATATAAAGAGCGAGGGTGATATCATAATACTATCCTGGGGCACATTGTATTCAAAAACTTTTTTTCTCCCTGATTGACTGAACAAAAAGAGAGAAAGCAAAAGAGGGGGGATGGAATCAATTTGTGATTATCCTTTCACCATCGGAAGCAGCGTCTGAGAAGCGAACACCAATACACATGCCTAATAAAAAAGGAGTCAATTTCAGATGGTTAATGCCAGAAGGCATAGTAGTAACTTGGTAGGAACAAAGACATAGGCTGGATACAGTAGAGTTAAATCGAAACAAACAAATAGTTATTTTATTAAGAATATTTTGGACTACAAGAAGAACAGAGATAGAGAGAGGAAAGAGGAACAAAACTAGAAGAGAAGGAGAAAGAACTGAGAGAACTAGCTAAGGAACAAGAAGAAAGGGTGTTAAGAGAAAGAGCAAAAAAGATGAAAGAACAAATGGTGATGAGAGTGACTATATCAATTAAAACTAAAAATAACTAAGACATGGAAGAAGAAATAAAAACTATCCCATTAAACATAAATAGACTAAATTTGAGCATAAAAAGAAAGATGACATTAGAGTCATTTTAATAAATTAGAGAAATTTAAATTAGATATAATATGTCTGCAAGTGCATATTAAAAAACAAAAAAAATATCTGGACTATCCAAAATTGGGGAAGCTGTACATGACACTCAAAGCAAAAAAATGTTGTACTATATTTTTAAAAAATCAATACAATCAAAGCAAATATTTGAAGATGAAGAGGGGAAAATATTGATAGTGGAAATAATGATGAACTGTAAAAAAATATTGATGGTGGCAATATATGCACCAAATGAGAATCAAGAAGAATTTTATGGAAAATTACATTAAAAGATAATAGAGTATTAATATGCATATTAGGGGACTTTAATGCAATTGTAAATAATGAGCTGGACTATAAAACTACAAAGTTGTACAAGAAGCTAAAACAATATACATTTTATTCAAATAGGCATATGTTGTGGTCAAGAATAGATGTGATTTGGACAACAATAGACTTAATTGCTAAAACACAAAAGATTGATATAGAAACAAACATATGGGCAGAGCACAACCTAATAATAATGACATGGAAAGGTCCAATGAGATGGACATTAAATCAAAATCTATTAAATGAAAAAGAATTTCAGCAATATATGGAAAAACAGACAAACACGAAAGAAGATAGAGGAACACAGGAGACATGAAAAAGAACACAAAATGCTATGCAATAATATTTTCTTTTCCTCCCTTAAGTAGCACATAAACATTTTTAACATCTGGAAAATTGGTTAAAAATTAAAAATTTAATTTGAACTAAAATTAAAAATTTGATGGACCTACAAAAACATAAATTTAATTTAATAGAAAATGAAAAAGTGGCAAATAAAGTAAAAGCTACAAGACAAAATTTCTTTGAAAAGGACAATGAAGCTACAAGATGAAAAAAAGAGAAAGAAAAAAATTATAAACTAATTATCAGACCAAGAAGGCAATATTTGTTACCAAAAGAAAGAAAAGGAAAAAATAGTAGAAATTATTATTATTATTATTATTATTATTATTATTATTATTATTATTATTATTATTATTATTATTATTATTATTATTATTATTATTATTATTATTATTATACTATATCAGCAAGACACAGTGGCAGAGGAAAAGATAAAACAGTTGGAAGATGCTCTCTAGGGAACTCCAGCCCCGTGATTGAGTAATAAACTGCTAGAACAGCATAAATCAGCTGTCTAGTGGTTTGAAAACTCCCCCCTTGGGAAAAGAGGGGGGGTGAGCAGATGGGCGAGAGCACAACTCCCTGGGACCCCCAGGAGAGATCCTGGGGTACGAAGGGTGAGAGCTCCCCAGAAGCCCGACATAGCTCCTCATCTGGGACACTTCTGCTTTTGCAAAAATGAAACGTCACGACCACCCTTGCTGCCAATATTTAAATTTATATTTGAAAGATACGCAGGCAGAGCGAAGCAGGAGTGAATATAATTGTAAGTACAAATCTTATTTCCGATGTAACATACTTCCCTCTGTGAAGACAAAAGGACTCAAAGATGGTGATTGAATAACAAGGGGTGTGTCGAAAGTGAAACTTAAAAGGGACAGCATTTGTTAACTGCCTGTTAACGATGTTAAAAGACTCAAGAGTTTAAGATAAAAGAAAACAGTATTGGTTAACAAACCTGGGGGAATAGGTGGACTTTTGGACTTAATAAACTGGCTGCTGAAAAGTTTGTTTGAATATTTCGAAATGGCTTCAAAACAAGCAAAATTAAACATTTCCAAGAGTGCTGACAGTTCTCCAGCCCAGACACAAAAATTACAATCTTTATTATCCCCAGCAGAAAAAGAAACTCTGACACTTGAGGATCTCCAAAATGCATTAAAGGACCAAGCCGTTGTTTTGGAGGAAAAGATTTCAAATGCTTTTAAAGATGTGTCTGATAAAATGTCTGGAATTAAGGACTTAATCCAAACCCATAATCAACAGATTAGGGAAGACATAGTAGATGCATTTAAAGGCTTACTTGGTTATGTAACATCTCTGGATAAAAAGGTGGAAGAAATTAATCAGTCTAACATTAAGTTGGAGAATAAAGTTGAGGGAGGTACAAAGCAAAATTGATAAATCAGAGGCAGAAGTAACATTGATACAATATAGAACAATGTAATTTGCTTTAAGAATAAGAGGTTTGAAAGAACATAACGAGGAAGATCTGCGAGATATTTTTGCCGAAGCTTTCGCTCAATTAACTGGTGAACCAAAGGTGGAGTGTGCCTGGCAGATCGATAAAGTTTACTGTGTTAATTCATGGATTGCCAGACAGAGACAACTACCAAGAGATGTTGTAATTTATTTTGTCACCAGGAAAACCAGGAATGAAATACTGCAAGCAACTTACAAAAATAAGTTACAAGTGGCAGGACAAAATGAAGGAAATCCCCCCCAAAAATTTGAGATTCAGAAAGGATTATGCATTTTTAGTGGAGGAATTTAAAAGTTGCCAGATTCAATTTAGATGGGAGGCCCCAGTCGGATTGGTGGTGAATTATCAAGGACAAAGATATCGTCTTAACACAGTTTGGAAAGCAAGAGATTTTTATAGCAATGTATTAAAGGCTGGATGCCCCCCATCCCCAGGACCTAAAGGAAGAAAAGCAGGTGAGAACAGACAACAAGATATTCAGGTCCAAGGGGGAGCTGCTAAAGCTCTGGATTTCCTGAGGAGACAGAAGAAATTATGGAACAAAGACAAACTCGAGCAGCCACTAAACGCAAAGAGCAAGAATTAAAGATGCAGCAAACCCAGACAATAATCCAAGAAATTACAAACAAGAACATAGAAGCTGTGGGGGGAGCAAGACCGAAGGTGAAATCCCAGCAAGATTTCCAGGCAGCTCTTAGAAAGCTTCAGGGAACTGAAGATGACAATTAAATTTCTAACCTGGAATGTTAATGGCTTAAATTCACCACAAAAAAGGGAAAAAAATATTTCACTACTTGAAACAATTTAAAAATGATATAATTAGCTTGCAAGAAACTCATATTAGAATACAGAATCAGAGATACTTGATGAACGCAAGATTAGGATCATACTTTATGGCATCTGCTCCAGAGAAGAAAAATGGTATAGTTATATACTTAAGAAAAGATTTAAAGGCTGAATTAATCGAAGCAGGTCCTCAAGGAAGATATATTGCAATTGAATTATTAATAGAAGGAAAGAAAATACTCTTAACAGGAGTGTATGCTCCCAACCAACAAGAAAAAATTTATGTTGCTTCATACTAAATTAATACAACGGGATTATAGATCGTATATACTATTGGGTGACTGGAACGGAGTAATGGACACTACCAAAGACAAGGAGAGACTATTGCAAAATACTCAAACGTGAACAAGACTACCTAAATCCTTTTTTGAGTTGATGGATGATATGGAAGTAAGAGATATTTGGAGAGAACAGAATGTTAAAGAACAGGACTTCACATTTTTCTCCGATAGGCATCAATCCTTTTCCAGAATTGACTTTATATTAATTGCAAATGATTTATTTTCTAAGGTGAAGAAGATGAAGATGAAGATATGCTCGAGAACCCTAACAGATCATAATCCGGTTTGGATGGAATTGGAATATAGAGAGGGATGTAGGAGATCTTAGAGGTTAAATGAAAATTTATTTAGATATGAGAGAAATGTTATAGAATGTAAAAAACTATTGAAAGAATATTTTGCTTTTAACATGCATAAGGGGACATAGATGGAAATGGTTTGGGATGCAAGCAAAGCTTACATGAGAGGTGTCTTAATAAAATTGAATAACAGGGGGGAAAACAAAGGGAATTAGAAGAAACAAAAAAGAAAGAGCAGACCAGATGATAAGAAGATAAGAGAAGCAATTACTTTACTGCAAGGACAGTTCAATATGTTGATGTCAGACCAGGTAGCCACAAATCTGATATATGCTAAACATAATACTTTTTGTAATGCAAATAAACCATGTTAAGGAAAAAGCAAAAATATTGTACTATAGAGAAAGTAGAATACAAAGGTAAAGAAGTTATCAACAGGATAAAAAGGTTTTCTCAGAATACTATACTAGATTGTATGCTGGTGATAAGCTACAAGGTTTAGATATAGATAAATATTTGGAGAAAGAGAAAATACCTATAGTCACAGATGAGCAAAGGGAAAAATTGAATCAACTTGTAACTACAGAGGAAATTCTGCTGGCAATTAAGCAATTAAAAATTGGAAAGGCCCCAGGTACAGATGGGTTGACAGCGGTTTATTATAAAAAGTTACAATTAGAAATGGTAGCTCCTCTTAAGGAATTATTTAACAAAATTCAAATGGAAGGAAGAGTATCGCCATCTTGGAGAACAGCCTTTATTTCCCTGATTCCAAAAGAAGATCAGGACCACACAGCCAAAAAACTATAGACCTATTTCATTATTTAATACAATTATAACATTTTTGCTAAAATATTAGCAAATAAATTGATGTCAATTATACAACAAACGATTCATAATTATCAATCCAGTTTTATACATGGGAGACAAATGAAAAGTAATGCAAGACGTAAGATGTTAACATATTGGATTATCTGGGGAAGAACAACCAAGTCCCCGCAACGCTTTTATTCTTAGACGCGGAGAAAGCATTTGATTGAGTGAATTGGCAATTTCTAATAAAAACAATACAAAAGATGCATTTTAGAGAGTATTTTACACAATCTATCAAGGCAATACAAACAGCACAAATTATAGTTAATGGTAGTTTAACAGAATCCTTCAAAATTGAAAAAGGAACAAGACAGGGGTGACCCCCATCTCCATTATTGTTTATCTTAACCTTGGAGTTATTTTTGAATAGAATACTTGGGTCAGATGACCTACAGGGAATTAAGATTAGGCATTATGAATATAGACTACGAGCATTCGCAGATGACTTGGTTGTAACTTTAACCCAACCTGGAAAATCAGCTAGAGGTTTAATGAAAATAATTAATCAATATGGTCAAGTATCTGGGTTCAAAATAAATCTAGGAAAAACAAAGATGATAATTAAAAATATGACTACAAATCAAAAAGAACTACAAAGAGCAATAGGATGTGAGATAGTAGAAAAGGTTGAATATTTAGGAGTCTACATTACAACCTCAAGTGGGAAATTATATAATTATGAACCATTATGGCATAAAATACAGAGATGAATAAATGGAAAAAATTACAATTGTCATTGTTGGGAAGGATAGCAGCAGTAAAAATGAATGTTTTGCCTAAATTTCCATTTCTCTTTCAAATGATACCAATATTTTAAAAAGATGCAAATTTGGAAGAATGGCAGAAAGATATTAATAACTTTGTCTGGGCGGGGAAGAAACCAAGAGTAAAACTTAAAATAATGCAAGATACGGGAAAGAGGAGGTTTGAAAATGCCCAATTTAAAATTATACTATGAAGCAGTAGTTTTATCAACAATTAGTGATTGGATTAATCTAACAGAGGATAGAATATTGAATATTGAGGGTTATGATTTGGTATATGGCTGGCATGCTTATTTAATATATGACAAGAAGGCCAACAAGATTTTTAAAAGTCATATTTTAAGGAACGCTTTACTGCGTGTCTGGAAAAAATATCAATATAGGCTAAATGACAAGATACCTATGTGGGTAGTACCCAGACATGCGATAGAGAATATAAGTATAGAACAAAAACAGGATGTAATTACACATAGAGAACTTCTTAATATAGAGAGAGGTGTATTGCAGTTAAAGTCTTTGAACGTATTAAGAGAGGAAAGGGTAGTTCAAACCTGGTTCCAGTATGGACAGTTACAAGCTAGAAGGAAAAAAGATCAGACAATTGGTATCACACAAAATGAGGATAGTTTGGTAAAACAAATTAGGGACCAGAGTCAAATGCATATAAAAATGTTGTACAATATACTGATAGAAATAGATTCATAAACAGTTAGTTTAAGATTGTATGATAAAATGGGTACAAAATTTCAAAGAGCCAATAATGCTGGAAACATGGGAAAAGATTTGGGTAAGAAATGTAAAATTTACGCAAGCTCAGAATTTGAGATAGAATTTTTATGAATAGATGGCATTTAGATCCCAAAAAATTATCTTGTATGTATCCAAATTTACAACCTAAATGTTGGAGATGTGATTGTGCTGATGCTACATATTACTATACATGGTGGACTTTCAAAAAGTCAAAAGCATTTTGGATAAAAATATGGTGGGTTATTCTAAATATACTTAAAAGGGGGATAAAGTTCACTCCCCAGTTGTTTTTGTGCTGTATTATTACAGACTGTGCAGTTATAGAGACTGATTTTGAACTTAACGACAGCAGCAAATTGTTGTTGGTGCAGTACTGGAAGAGGTAAGAAGCCTACTATTCAAGAATGGACGCTAAAAGTAGTAAATCTAGCAGAGAAGGCCAAAATTACAGCATATTTGAAGGACCATTCGGATGAGAAATACGTTGGAATGGAGAAGATTGTTCGACTATATTCAAAATAAATATTGGACTAGGAAATTTCAGTTAGTTTATGAGTGAAGGCACAAAGAATGTTACAATTTACCTAAAGTTAGCTTAACAAAAGGAGAATTAAAGCACAAGAGGAGGTAAGAAGTTAAAATCATGTTAGCGTATGATTGTTAAATGTTTATACCCTGTATTTTGCTCTGGGAGGTTGGGGGGAGGGAGGTTCGGAGAGTGGGAAGAGGAAGGGGTAATATTTGTAAAATTTGTTAAAACCTTTTATTAAAAAAAAGAAAAAAAGAGAAAAGATAAAACAGTATCTAGAGAAGAAATACCTAAGATTCCAGAAAAAATTAAAAAGGCACTGGGAGAGAGAATAACAATGATGGAAGTAATGGAACCAATAAAAAGACAAAAGGAAAAAGGAAAAAACATCAGGCCTGGATGGATTGCCAGCGGAATTTTACAAAACATTGCAAGATATTAAGCAACATCATGCTAGAAGTATTCAATGAGTTGTTATTCAAAGCAAAAATACCAGATTCTTGGTCAGATTCTTATCCCAAGAATTATATAGGTCTCTGACCAAGAATCTGGTATTTTTGCTTTCAATCACAACAAAAGAAGAAACATATTTGCAGCATATAAAGAACTATAGACCAATTTCTTAATTAAATGTGGATTACAAAATCTTTTCATCGATAATGGCAGAAAGACACAAAAGATCGCTAAATGAATTTATGCACTCAGATCAAAATGGTTTTTTTTTACCCAAGAGACATATTAGAGACAATATTGAATGCATTAGACTATTATAAAGCACACCCCAGGAAACAAATGGCATTGTTCTTTTTGGATGCACAGAAAGCTTTTGATAATGTAAATTGGCAATTTATGATAATGCAACTGCAAATGATGGATTTTGGGGAGAGATTCCTAAATATGATCAAAACTATTTATAAAGAACAAGAGGCTAAAGCAGTGGTTCCCAAAGTGGCCAGTACCACCCCCTGGGGGGCAGTGGGATGACTTCGGGGGTGCGGGGGCAGCAGGGCGATGCTAAGGGGACAACCCAAAGGGGACATTCTCCCAGCAGCATCTCAGGCACCTTTCTCTCTTGCCGCGCAAGGAAGCGAAGCCAAATTTGTTTATTTAACCCACTCCAGTCTCCCCTACCCTACTACATTAACTTCCCTGCACTTCCCATTTCTGCTGGAAGCATGCAGGCCATGTGAGTGACCAGGTGCACAAGGCCCCTCGATGATCTGAGGGGAGCCGGGAGGTGCCAAACTGTGCCCAGCCATCCTCACTCCCTCGCGGTTAAGGGTGGGAGTGCCTGAGATGCCGCTGGGAGAATGTCCCCTTCAGGTTGCTGAGAGAGAGAGAGAGAGAGAGAGAGAGAGAGAGAGAGAGAGAGAGAGAGAGAAAGAAAGAAAGAAAGAAAGAAAGAAAGAAAGAAAGGAAAAAAAAGTAAGTGGGGGAGACAGACAAGAAAGAAAGAACAAAGGAAGGGAGGAAGAAGAGAAAGGAAGCAAAGAAAGAGAGAAACATACAGGAAAGAATGGACAGAAGAAAAAGAAAGGAAAGAAAGAAAGAGGGAAAGAGAGATATAAGAAAGAAAGAAGGAAGGAAGGAAGAAAAAGAAAAAGAAAGAGAACTTATGATCACAATTGAGCCCAAAATTTGGTTGCTAAGCAAGAGCATTGTTAAATGAGTTTCACCACATTTTACAAGTTGGCCACTTCCCACCCAGTCACATGACAGCCAAGCCAGGCCCACAAAATAGGTCACACCTACAGAATAGGTTCTAAAAAATGTGAAACCCACCACTGGTATATGTGTATGTTTGTGAGGGAGATAAAGTTATTAAGGTCATTTATCTAAAGATGAAAAACTTTAGATAAAAGACAAAAGTCTTTATTATCCATTATGGGTTTCTTACAAGAGCATCTTTTTGTGTAAGTTTGTGATATCTTAATGATATCTATTGCAGTTTTGTGCTTTGTGTTAATACTGAGATTACTTCTTTCAATATCTAGGAATTATCATCTACAAGGGAACAGTGAAGTTGTTACTAAATTTTACTGAGTTTACTGTTACTAGTTACTAAGGTTCTTGATAAATGACTATCAGACTTTGAAAACCTGGTATCACTGGATCATATTCAACAATTTTGTTGAATTAACTAACTAAAAAGGTTTTAAAATTGGATTTTGAATAAATGTGCAATTAATTGTTACAGTTTTGAATTTTACTGTTACTATCTTCCTTCCGTCTTGCAAACCCCCAGGCAGATGACAACCTCCCCGCCAGCCATGCCCACAGAACTGGTAGTAAAAATATTTGAATTCACCACTGGGTGGGGGGCACTGAGGATCCAAGGGGGCGGTGGACTGAAAAAGTTTGGGAACCACTGGGCTAAAGTGATGGCAGATGGAGATATGACAGAAAAAGTGCCAATTAGAAAAGGGGCTAGGCAAGGGTGCCTGCTATCTCCACTATTATTCATATTGACACTAGAAGTTTTGAACAGAAAGATAAGGCGAGATAAAGATATAAAAGGAATCAAAATGAAAAAAGAATATAAATTGCAAGCATTTGCAGATGACTTGGTATTTATTATGGAAGATCCAATAGAAAATAGGTCCAAATCTACTAGAACAAATAGAAGAGTATGGAGGAGTGGCAGGATTGAAAATTAATAAAGATAAAACAAAAATTCTAGTGAAAAATATAACAGAAAAACAGAAAAAAGAAATAATGGAGAAATTAGATATTCAAAAAAAAATTTAAAGTGAAATATTTGGGGATACAGCTAACTGAGATGTATAATTATTAAGGAAGATAATTATTATAAATTTAAAAATCAAATTTAAATGGATATAGAGAAATCAAAAAACTGACAGCTATCATTAATTGGAAGAATAGCAATAATTAAGATGAATGTATTACCAAGAATATTATTTTTATTTTAAACAATACCGATAAAACTGGAAAAAATACTTTGAAAAACTAAATAAAATAATAGGAAAATATATTTGGCAAGGAAAGAAAGTGAGAATCAATATAAGAATGTTATAAGATTCAAGGATTAGAGGTGCATTTGGTGTACCGAATTGACCAAGCAGCAGCTTTAACAGGGATAAAAGAATGGATATTATTAAGAAATGCAAGGTTATTATCCTTGGAGGGACACAATATGCAACTCGGTTGCATATTCTTGTGTTGCATGCATTCTTGTGGTATGGGAAACATAGAATATATGGTTATTTTCAGAGACACTATGTAAGAAATAGTTTGTATGCAATATGGGAAAAAGTGAAAGAAAAGCACTATATGCAAATTCCAATGTGGCTTTCAACAGTGGAAGCTTTGACACACCTGAATATTAGTAGTGTTGAAAAAGTTATTAGGTACAAAGATATACTAAAAGCACAGGGAGAACTAAAACAGAGGAAAGAATTAGAGGAATAAGGGATTGATAAAGGATGGTTTAAACAAATGTAAGCACAAAGAAAATGTGAGAAGGATGTTAAAGAATATGGTTTTAATATGGAAAATTCAGAACTAGATAAGATACTCATGAAAATGGATAAAAATGATTAAAAATTGTATTCTTATCTAAGAATAAATTTAGAAGAAACAATGATAAGATGGGCAAAAAACTGGATATACAATAGAACTAGAAAAATGGCAACAACAATGGGAAAGAAACTATAAATTGACAATGGCGACAGCAAACAAAGATGATTTGTAAAAAATGTTTTATGGATAGCACATGCCACCTGAAAGATTAGCAAAAATGTTTAAGGATAAATCAGCTAAATGTTGGAAATGTCATCAACTGCCAGGATTATATTATCATATGTGGTGGACATGTAGGGATGCAAAAGCTATTGGGTTAAAATACAAACATGGTTAGAGAAAATATATCAACCCGTAGAGTTTAGGCCAGAGGTATTTTTATTGTGTATTCTACAAGAGAAATATAGTTTAAAAGATTCATATTTGATTGTACATCATCAGACATCCCTGTGGTTGGGGACCCCCCCCCGGATCGCTAGTAGCTTCCTCTTGCATTTCATCCTCACCTGCAAAGCAACTCAGGGTACTTTGGATCCACATGCTATGGATGGCTTCTCTCATGAGGTTCATGACTTCTCTCAAGAGTTGGTTGGATCAGTCTGGAGTGTCCTCTGATGTGTCATTGTCATAGAAGTTCTCCAGCTCGTGCTTGCTGGTGGCTCCCACCGGTGACTCCCCTGGTTCTGCTGTCCCAGCCTCCCTTCTTCCTCATGCTGATGGACTACCATGGTTTTGTAGAGTTACTATAGGCAATGTTCTCTTCAGCCCAGGCACTGAGGGTCTCCTTCTGCTGTTTTTGTGGACGTTTCTCCACAGCATTCAGCATCTTCTTGATCGCTGCCCTGGATAGACATATATGCACAGTCCAGGGGTGGGTTTCAAATTTTTTTACGACTGGTTCTGTGGGTGTAATTTATTATGTGGGTGTGGCTTGGCGGTCATATGACCAGGGCAGGAATGACTTGGTGGTAATGTGACCGGGTGGAGTGGCTTGGTGGTCATGTGACTGAATGGGAATGGCTTGGCAGTCATGTGACTGGGTGGGAGTGGCCAAGTCAATGTCATTGAATTCTTTGCCCCAATGAATGATCTACAAAAAGAAGATATAAAAAATTATATCTTATTATTTTGTGCACTTACTACTTCAATAAGAATAAAATAAGTACAGAGAGGAGGAACGATGGGAAGACATGCGATCTTAATGCTCTGAGATCGCAGTTGATATTTTTGTCACTGGGTGGTCCAAACAGACCTAAACCGTCCCACAGAGATGGTGAACAGGAAAAATATATCTTACTGATCTCAGGGACATTGCAAAGTCCCTGATTGATCCAAGAGAAGTTCTTCAAACCGGTGACAAAAAATCCAGCCATCTGGATGATGAAGTCAGGGCAGCTCCAAAACAGAAGGATATGGAAAGAGAAAATGTTTCCAGCTGGAGAGGAATTTATACTGTTTTAAAAATGACTTAAAATTAATTTAAATTGGAGAACAGAAGAAATAACCAGCTGAATTAAATTTGGACTGGTTTTGGACAGTGGGTTATCTTACTTTTTAATCACTATATTCACGGATGGAATTTATGCGCCTTTTAAAACAAATGGATTAAGTTTCCTTCTTTTTTTTTTTTACTATTCTCTGTAATCTATGGACTAAAATTCTCCTCTTTCATTATTGTGGTTGTTTTTCTAACTAATTTAAGAATCGGACTTTTAAAAACTTGAAATATAAAAAAGATACAAAAAGAAACAAAGAAATTGTAACATTGCAACACTGCTACTTGGAGGTTGAACGTTTGTGTATTGGAAAGGAAACACTTATTTTTTTTCACTGATTATCCTGGCTTGGCACTTCAAGCTCTCACTGCTTGTTTATAGAGAGCAATAAGAAGAAAAGCATTCAGATGTCACTGAAGTATGTCTTTAACCAGAGAAATGTGAAAATGAAATGTTATTGTGAATCTATGCTTGATTGTTAAAACCTTGTAAGCTTGAGCAGCAGTGTTTGTTAGCTGGAGATAATGGCACAATTTCAACAGCAGAAAGAAATTTTAACTCTGCAAAAGATATTCTCAGAAATACAGAAATTATCAAATACACGTGAGAGGATAAGGAAGAAGTTGGAAGACTTAGTACACCTAACAGCAAAATATGATGATGAAGTTGAAGATGCTAATCAAATGGAAAAAGTGACAGTTAAAATCCTAAAAATCGAAGAGGAAAATGAATATAAATAAATTAAAATTGCTGATATTTATCTCTGAAAAGGGAAAGAGTGGAATACTGAAAGAGGAATTAAATGGAGGGGAACTCTCCCCCAGATGGCGATACAGAAGAAGAGAAAACAAAAAAATGTATGGATTTAAAGAGGTAAATTTTATTAGCAATATAACACTACCGACAATCAAAGATAAGCTGATTAAGGAAACAGAAGAAGGGCATCGAAATTACATGGAAGATTTTATAAGCAAAGAGTAGCTAAGAGGAGTCCATACAAAGTTGATTAAGGAGATGATTAGAGGACTGACACCACAAATGGCAGAAGATATGAGTCTGTTTTGCTATTAGAAAGATACAGGTTGATAGATGGAAGAGTATAATTTAAAACTAGCTAAAAAGTGAAACTTAGTGACAATAGATATAGTTAAATAAATAATTGATAATGATAATAATGTATACACTGTGTGGTATGATAAGGAATAACTGGATATGAATATTGAATGGTACACAAGAAAGGAAGATTAGAAACCCTTTTGGATTATATATAAAGGTTAATTAAAAAAAGAATTAAGTTAGATTCAGTTAAGTCTTGATTATTAGGGGGAAAATGATATGATGCAGGATATAGTCAAATAAAGGAGGGATAATGATAACAATGTATGTGTGTGTGTGTACAACATGAAATGGGATGTAAACGGTAAACAGTGATTTGGAAAAGATTAGAAAATTGTTATTAAATATTATGGATGTTTGGCTAGAATAGGACATAAGGATTTAGTGTCATTGGAGGATTTTAGAAATAGGAAATGAAATGCTAGTATGTGGTTATCTATTAAATTGTATATTTTATGATGAAGAACATTTAAACAATTATAGTCAAATGAAAATGGAGGTATGATGATGGTAACATGTATAAATATCTGAGTTAAAATGCTTGAGTTAATATGAATTATGTTTGTTGACTGTGGAAGAGATGCATGAAAGCCTTTTTATAACCAACACACTTTCTACAGTATGTAAAGAAGGATGTATGTGTTTGTCTTCAAAATAAAAAATAAACTTTTATAAAAAAATAAGTACACAAAGCAATAAAAGAGCAACTTTCAGAAGGAAGATGACTGTCTTTGCCTGTCTTCAATATCACAGACCACCTTGCTCCAAGGAACTGCACAAACAAGAGATGCAGAAATGAACTCTTCAATTGCATGCACTGAATTAGGATGAAACAAGCACACAAAACAATAAAACAGCTACTTAGAGGAAAGATGACTGTCCTTGCCGGTCTTTAGCATCACTGACCACCTTGCTCAACTGAAAGGCCTCCACAAAGAAGAGACACAAAAAAGGAAGACTTTAATTGCATGCACATACCTTAAGAATAACACAGTGAAAGAGATACACTCAAGTACTTGTTTATTGGTTTTGTGGTTGAATATATTTCCACATTGTTCTTTCATTTGCAGCCTCCTCAGTTGCACTTCTCTTACTCCTGGATCATCAACCGTGTGATGGTGTGTTTTGAGCCACTTTTTGACTGAAGGAATTGGGTCCCTTGTTACAGGCATGCCAATAATGCTTATTGTGATCAAATTCCTAAGGTTTGGAATAATTATGTGGGTTCTTTGTTCTGAACGTATGAGGTTCATTTTTGAGAATCCCCTTTCTGCCCCTGCTGGAATTGTCCTGACAATATCTCTAGCTTTTTTAATACTGTCAGGAATCGTATAGTTCTTTGGACCTTTGAGTACGTTTTCCAAAAAATCTCAGGAGTCATTCAAATCAATTTTGTAATTAAACATTTTGCCAAATTCATTCAATTCTTCCTCTGCTTCTGCCCATGGAATTATATTTTCAATGTTTAAGTAAACTGGCTCCAAATATGTGAGAAACTGTAATTTGTTTGCATCTGGCAATTGGCTACTTGTTTTTAGATGTTTGCAATCCATCAGCCTTTTCTTCAAATTGGTGATGATGCTTTTCAAAAAAATTTCACAAACTTTTTGTGAAAGTGCACAAGTGTAACAAATCATTGATTTTGAACAAATTTTATATTTTGGAAGGCTTCTGAAGTTATCATTCCATCAACCTTTTTTTCGTAATGGCCCTTTCCCTGTCTAAGCATTTCAAATGCTTTAATTGATCACAATACCAATTTTTTGGCCTTGATGATGCCTGGGTTTCTCCCTTGCAGGGCATTTGACAGAAGAGAAATCTCATTTAGAATATCAATCATGAGGGCCAAATCAGTAAAAAAAATTAAAATTTCAAGACAGACAGCCATGCCTGGGAATTTTTCATTTCCCAGAAAAAAATTATGTAGCACTCGATAAGCATGCCACACAGCTATGCTTGATCTTAATCTACAGGCAGCCCATCTGTCAATCTTCATGATTTCAATGCCCATTTGTTCAGAGATTTTGAAAAGTTTTGTCTTGTTCTTGCAGGATTTATGGAAAGTGGTGTGTATCTTGTCAAGGAATATTTTGAAGTGGTTCAGTTGTTTGATGTCCTTTGCGAAGTCATCCAGCACAAGTTGGAGGCAATAGTTCAAGCAGTTCCAGATTATAATGTTTAGGAACTCTTTAGCTATTCTGGTGCTAACTCCAGAGTGGGAGGCTGCAGATTGGGCTGCGGACCTCTACGGCAAACACAATCCAGAATTGCGGCATTGTGGTCCTATTTGGATGCCCTCCAAGAATGGTTTGAGGATCCGACCCATGTTCAAAGGGTTGAAGGGGAGTTGATGGCATTACACCAGAAGGGCTGGCTGGTTGCTGATTATATAAGGGATTTCTGGCGGTTGTCGGGAAAACTAAGAGGCTGGCCAGAGAGACTTAGTATATCAGTTTAAGAATGGCTTAGATCAGTGATTCCCAAAGTGTGCGCCGCGAAATATTCAATTTGCCGAGCTGTACACGCGCGCCTGTTTTCCACGGTGTGGAGCAGCGGCGAGATTCTGGGCGGCGAGTGATGATTCCGGGGGGCATCAGTGGGGGGGCAGGGTCCCCCTCGCATTCCTCATCTTCCCGGATGGCCCCTGGAATCATCGCTCGCCGCGCAGAATCTCGCCACTGCTCCACGCCGTGCGCACAGCTCGGCAAATTAAAGCCTGGGAGACTTGTTGCCACTCGCCTTTGCAGAAGCTTCCCTCCGAAGCGTTCCGAGGGAGGGCTGTAAACTTCCCTCCGAAGTCTTGGGAAGTTCTGAGGAGCCCCCCAAGGCAAAACACCGCTGCCAGGTAGCTAAAAGTACGTCTCTGATTCGTCTCTGTCAGTCTCTCTGGTGACCACAGTGTGTGTGTGTGTGAGTGAGACAGACAGACAGAGAGAGGAACAGAGAGAGGGAGTGAGGGAGGGAATCAGAGAGAGACTGACAGACAGACACACACACACACACAGAGAGAGAGAGGGGGGGAGGGAGGGAGAGAAAGATAGACAGACAGAGAGAGAGAGACACACAGAGTGAGTGATTAAGTGAATGAGTGAGAGACAGACACACCCACATACACAGAGTGACAGAGAGAGAGGAAGGGAGGGGAGAGAGACAGAGGGAGAGACAGACACACACACACACACACACACAGAGTGAGTGAGAGACAGACAGACAGACACACATACACACACAGAGTGACAGAGATGGGGGAAGGAGGAGAGAGAGACAGAGGTACAGAGAGAGAGAGAGACAGATAGACACCCAGAGAAAATGACAGAGGGAGACAGAGAGGGAGGGAGGGAGAGAGAGACAAAGAGCCAGAGAGAGAGAGAGAGAGAAAAAGAAAAAAAGAAAGAAAGTGGGAGAGAGAGATGAAAGAAAGAAAGAAAAACAACATATGACCACAATTGAGCCCAAAATTTTGGTTGCTAAGCAAGAGCGGCTCTCCAAATAAATTTCAATCGTGGTTTTGGCGAGATTTGGCTCAGTTGAAAAAAAAGGTTGCCCACCACTGGGCTAGTGTGGTGGTTAAGTTACTTTTCAAAAGCTATTTTTCTGATCCAAGATTTGAGAAGTTGTGCAGTGAACAACAAGCCCATCCATCCCATTAATAATTTTAAATCATTAAACGATGTTCAATAAATTGTGAATTTAAAGCTCGTGTTTAATTTATTTTTCAATTAATCTAACCTTAACAAACTAAAAAGTAGATTTCCAAATCCTTAAAAAGTCAAAAATTTTAAAAAATCGGATGTACCTATTAAGGGAGCCGCGGAAAAAATCCGAAGTGTTATGGGAGCCGCAAACCGAAAAAGATTGGGAACCTCTGGCTTATATAGATCAATCTGGCAGGCATGTATATATTGAGGCCTACAACCCTGCCTGTGGTCCTGGTATCAAGCCACTATGGAGCCACTATGGATCTAGAATCAGAGTTGAGGGACCTTAAACCGAGAGATGAGGGAAACGCTTGACATGCCGTTTCCTCAACCGTACCATGAGCCATTCTCCTGGAACCTTGACATCAGCGGCAAGGTCAATGGAAAAGACAATAACAAACAGACCTCCCATGAAATGTTTCCGGTGTGGAAAACCCGGACACAGAGCAGCAGACTGCAACACAATGATCCCAGCCGCAGGGCCTGCCAGTTCAGGCGAGTCCGGTTCCACCTAGTATGGCCCAGAAAACCATGAGGAAAACGCCGGAGAAATCTGGGGGTGTTCAACAAGCTGCCACTGAAGACTCCACAGTGGCAGTTGATGACTCTCGAGATCTAACATATGCACGTCCTCCAATGGAAAGATGCAAAACTGATGAGGGTGAAAATGACCCTATGGTGAGTATGCCAATAAAATCCTTCTGCCTGCCTGTTATCTTCACTGCTCAGAGGTGTTGAACGTATGATGCCTTAATTGATTCTGGGGTACTCATTGCCTCATAGGTCTACAGTGGAGATAAAAGTTCAAAACCTGTCCCGTCCCCTACGGTTTGAATAAGTAGATGGGTCAGTGTTGGGTGGTGCACCAGCTACCCAGATTACAGAGAAAATCAGACTTGAGTTTGGGAACCGTTGCGAGTTAATCCATTTTATTGTAGTGCCACGGATGATGGAAACCGTGACACTCGGCCTTGCTTGGCTGGATAAGTGGGGGGCCCTCATATGGTGGAGGGTGGGTTGTATTGAGATGGGTCCTGAACCACTGCCACATGAACAGCTAAGCCTGGGAAGTTGGCTCACAGGGAATGGTCAGCAGCAGGAGATAAAGATGTTGAAGTGTGTGGACCAATTGGTAGGGGCGCCAGAAGAATACACTGATTTAACTGAGGTTTTTAGTGAAAAAGAGTGCAATGCCCTCCCTCCACACCATTCTACTGACTGTGCTATTGAAATCATGCCAAGAGCCAAGCTCCCCAAGCCAAGAATGTACTCTATGACACTCAAAGAGTTAGAGGAGATGAGAAAATATATTGACAAGAACTTGGCACGGGGTTTTATACAGCCAGCAAGATCCTTTATTTCCTCCCTGTGTTGTTCAGAGAGAAAAAGGGCGGTGGTGTAGACTTTCGGGGTATAAACCGAGTATGCATTGAGCATATGTACCCACTGCCACTCATAAAGAATATGCTGGCCTGTTTATCCGAGGGAGTGATTTTCACTGTTAGATCTGAGGGAGGCTTATTACCGTGTCAGGATATGTGAAGGGGATGAGTGGAAGACAGCCTTTTTTTTTAAAACAAAGTTTTATTGGTTTTTTTAAAATTTTACAGGGAAAAAGGTAATGGAAAGGTACAAATTTTGGCGGTTGCAATGTGCGGTAGGTGCACCCTCCCTCCATACTCAAAGTATAATTTACAGAAAATTCCATTACTAAATAGTAACATATAGTCAGCATATAAATTCAATTAATAATTTCGGTCAATTTATGTCAAGTAAATTTTCTTATTCATTTTTGTGATCTGAGTTTTCTCGGTGTCGCCCCATCTCCCCCCGCTGGCAGAGCTCCGGCCCCTTCCGTGTCCTGTGTATCTGGTGTAGGATCATCTGGTTTTTCTAAGAGAGCTTTGCTTTTTTCCATAAAGGCCTGTGCCTCTATGGGTGTATTAATTCTAACTCTTGTGTCCTCCCAGAATACTAACATACCTTCAGGCATCAGCCATCTGAACCACACCCCCTTCTGGTATAATTTGTTCGCTAGCTGCGAATAACTTTTTCTTTTTCCCCCTCACTTTCTTGGGGATCTGTTTCAGAATGGTTATTTGCCTGTCCTGGTATTTCAAATCTTGCCCCCTTTGTGCACTCAGAATTTCATCTCTTGTACTTTTTCTGAGAAATTTAATGTGTACCTCCCTGGGTACGTTGTGTGTTCTAGCATAAGCTGAGTTCACTCTGTAAACCAAATCTATTTCCCACCCCATCTGTTGTTTCTCTCTCTGGATGTATTCAGCCAAAATACTTGTCATAATGTCCCTTATATCTTCATCATCTGCTTCCACCACATTTTGAAATCTAAGATAAAAGGACATTCTCTCAAATTCTATTTTCATCTGTTGGGTATCAAGTTCTTTGTTCCCCTTCTGCACCCCTTCCATCCCCTCCCTCATCTCAGCAGTCCCACCCTCCAAGAGATCCAGTCTCTGTGAGTTTTTATTGATTTGGGCCTGATTCTCTTTAATTTATTCTTTCATCTCCTTTAGTTGTTTTTTTATTTCCTCTTGTCCCTGTAGAAGTTGCTGGAACATTTGTTGAAACTCAGTCTCTGTAGTTTTAGGTTGCATCAAAGCTGTTATCGTTGATTGTGTACTAGGACTGGACGTTGCAGATGTCGGGGCAGAGGCAGCAAAGCCAGGTTTTCCAGGAGGTGGTATTTTAGGAGACATTGTTTGTGAAATAAAGAGTTCAGTCAGTACAGAGAGTGATCAGTCAGAGGGATGGAACAGCCAAGAGAGTCCAGGAGACAGAAGGTCCAGGCAGGAGAGGATTTTTCTAATCACCCTGGCAATAGAGTAAAGTTTTTCACTCCAGGGAATTCAAAAGGTAGCAATCCACGAGAGATTTGTCTGAGTAGCACGGAGACAAAGACCGGAAGCCTGAAGTTTTAAAGGTAGAGTCAGGTTTCACAGTTCATAAAGACAATGGAAGTGTGCCATCTTGCCCTGCCAGCTTCGGGTTTGGAGGCATAACAAAGTTTTCAAAGTTTCCAAAACTTTCCAGATCCTCATTCCATTATAGATTTAAGTTCAAAATTCGCCATTAATAGGAGTGTGACATCCTTAGTTGGCTCTCCCCCCTCCTCCTTCCCTTGGGGCTGAGAGCGAAATTGTTTCAAGCTGCCTGTCTGAGGGGAGGGGGGAAATCCCCCTCCCTCCAGCCGCGCCTCTCCAGCCAAGCCGAGAGTAAAGTTTAAACTGCTGGCAATTTTTCCGAATTAATGAAGGGGATGAGAAGGAGTTGTTGCCTCACCGCACCGCAGCCGCGTCCTCCTGCTTGTTTTTTTCTTCCGTCAGCCTCACAGCGAAGACGCCAGAGCGTCCCCCATCATGCTCCCTGGTGCCTAGAGCGAGGCGCCCCACCGGCTGCTGCCGATCCAGGGGATCCCCCGTGGTGCCGCTCCTCCGGCAGGAGCCTCTACGGGGCGTCCTGTGCCCCCCAAGGAGTGGGGAGCCCACCGGGAAAGCGCAGGGCGAGCAAAGCTTGCCCGTCGCTGTCAGCCGCCGGAACCGGAAGTGTCGAGTGGAAGACAGCCTTTAACTGTCCCTTGGGGAGCTACCAATATCAGGTGATGCCATTTGGGTTACAGGGGGCACCGGCGGTGTTCATGCAGTTAATAAATGAAGTACTGCATGAACATCTCTATAAAGGTGTACTCGTTTACCTGCATGATATTTTAACTTACACGAAGACCATGGATCAGCACATTAGTTTGGTAAGGGATGTTCTGACCAAATTGTTAAAAGCCCAATTGTATGTCAACGTATCTAAATGTGAATTTTAACAGATACATTTGGACTACTTAGGCTATAGAGTTTCCAGGCAGGAATAGAAATGGATCTGGCAAAGGTACAGGCGATAATGGATTGGCAGACTCCAAGAACTCTGAAACAATTACAAAGGTTCTTTGGGTTTGCCAACTTCTACTGTCAGTTCATACCATCATTTGCCAAGGTGGCTTTACCCATTACTGATTTATTTAAAGGAAAACACCTTAGAGGAAAGCCTCGTCCGTCAATCTTTACAGTGGGCTATGGTTGTCAAAAAGCATTTGAAACATTGAAGGGATTGTTCGCACATGAGCCAATATTGAGACATCCTGATCTGGCCAGGAAATTTATAGTGCAGGCAGATGAGAGCAATGTAGCAGTGGGAGCTGTCTTACTCCAACTATATAAAAAGAGAGAGCTACAGCCATGTAGCCTGAGCTTCCTCACAAAACTGTTAATGTTGAAAATTCACTAACTGGTAAACCTTTGCATTCCAGGTGTATCCACAAGTGGCATAGAAGATTGGGACATGCCAGTTTCCGTGTCTTTAGGAAAATGCTGGAGATCGCAAAAGGTTTGAATCTAAAGGGGTGTAAGGTGTTTTTGGATTGTGCTGTCTTTGCACTTATAAATGAAGTCTGCCTTTTGAAACTACATTTGAAGGATGTCTGGCTTTATATTATCCCCCCTGAAAGACTCTTGGAGTCTCTCCTGTTACGTGGTCTTTCTGGATTTGGACTATTTGATTTCCTCTTTTTTTTGAGTGACTTCTTGGCTTGGAACTGTGACAGAGGGTTAATTTTCACTTTTGGATTTGCCTGTCTTCTTGGACTCGCTCAGCTGCACGCTTCACAGATGCCATTTCTTTTGCAAAAGATTTATACTCTTTCTGAACTTAGACAATGGGGCCCAGAAAACCACCTAGAGGCAAAGCAGCCTTGGCATCGACTTCTACTGCATCCAGTCCAATGATCTACTGCATCCAGTCCAATGATTCAACAGACAAAAATTTCATCATTTTTACAAGAAAAGACTGGAGAGAATTCAAAAGATTTATCTGTTACTCAAATGTTTCAAGCTATTATGCAGGGACAAAATGAGTTGAAAAAAGAGGTAGCAGATTTTAGAGATGAGCTTAAAAGTGTGCAGCAACAAATAACAGAAAATAAACAGAGAATTGGTGTGCTGGAGGAGGGCGCGGCTGGGCTGGGGGAGGTGGTTAAGGCAGTCCAGAAGGGGAATATAGAATTGGAAAATTTTATGGCAAAGAATGTCCTTTCTCAGATTCCAGAACCTACCAGAGACAGAAGATGATCTTAAGGATATTATGAGTACAATTTTAGCAGAATATATTAAAAGAGATAAAGAACAGTTGTGGTGGGATATGGATCTGGTTTATAGGATTAATTCAGCATATGCCAGAACAGATAATGTTCCAAGGGAAGCACATGTTAAATTTCTTAGGAAGACCATGAGGGATAAGATTCTAGGGGCTCAGAGGGGGGGACCACTAAAATATAAAGACATTGCCATTCTTAAGCAAATTCCGAAAAAAATAAGAGAAGAGGAGGTAGTATTCCTCCTTATCAAAGAAATTATATAATAAGGGAATTTGGTTTAGATGGTTATTGCCAGAAGGAATGCTGATCTTCTGGGAGGGAAACAGAAGTAGAATTAACACAATTGTGGAGGCAGAGGCCTTCATTAAAAAACATAGTGCCCTCCTAGAGGATGGAAATATAAGAAGTAGTGAAAAAGTTGACAACACACAAGACATGAAGGAGGGAGGGGCTGCAGCTCCGCCTGGGGACAGTGGGGAGGGAACAACAACAGAAAGATTCAGGTCACAAAAATAAATATATCTGGAATATCATTCTAATTGTTGATATATTAGAAAGTGGCAAAAGGGATGATTGAACACATGGTTGATACAATGCATAATAAGATGCTGTTTCTGCTTATCTTTTATCTTTTGTTGTTGTTTTTTTCTGTAAAAAGTTGTGAGAATTGGAGAGATTCCTACCTATAGCACGATGGACCTGCCAAAAATTTTTTTTTGTATATCCACCTACCCTTTCCCCCCAAAATTTTTAAAAACCAATAAAATTCTTTTTAAAAAAGGCTTTGCAGCACTTGTTTCTACCCTACATCAAGTTCGCATTGCCAGAATCCAGAGTGACTATGGTGCCGAATTCATGTCTCAGCATTTCCAGGACTGGATGCGTAAGCATGGAATTCTTCATCAGACATCCGCTCCACATACACCAGCTCATAATGGAGTTGTAGAAAGAAGACAAGGGGTTTTACAAACCATGATGTGTTGTCACCTAGAAGATGCCAATCTCAGTAACATATACTGGGGTGAAGCTATCAAATATGTAAATTACATTGTCAACCATACTTGGAGCAGTGTAATAAATCAAACTCCTTTCTACATGATGTATGGCTACAAGCCTGATCTCAAGAACCTCCACATTTTTGGTTCATACGCTATGGTGAAAAGGAGGTCCAGCAGCAAAGAGATTGAGATTTATGGGTATTGATGATAATTCAAAATGGAGCAAATTTTTTGACTCTAAACATGTAATTGTGATTTCCCCCCCCCCAAAAAAAAACCAATAAAACTCTTTCAGAAAAAAAAATTCTATGTAATCACGATAGCTTTTCATAGCTTGCTGAGAGGTTCGGGGAGAATTATACATTTCTTTTTCTGTGTGGGAGTGAAATTGCTCCGGCTGTGAAAACTTTGGCCTGGCACCAAGGGTTTCAAAATCTCTAAGAAATGTTTGGGAGTATGCATAAGTAGAAGGGAGTGTTACTGTCCTCAGTCTTGGCACGTCACCTTCAGAAGAAGCTCTTTCTTCTTGAGACCTGTGTAGGAACATCTCTCCCATGGATGTTCAAGAGTTGTAAATTGTGTAAGATGCTTTTCGCCTCTTCATCGGAGAGGCTGGAGCCATTAGAATATGTTCTAAGTTTCTTTTTCTTTTTCGGCATGTTAGAAGTGATTTAAATCAGCAAGATAAATTATTTGTCTAAATTAGCCTAGGCGCTTATCTTCAAAGTAATGAGTAAGGAAAAAGCCACAAATCAACCATCCTCTTTGTCAGGGGGTAAATTAAGCCCTGTAAATTAACGAGGTATGAATTGTGGCATTTCCTTGAAGCATACTTTTTAAATAAGCAAAATAAATCCGAGATATATTTTAAAAAAACATTTTATTGTAAAGAAAATAAAAATACAAATTTACTGTTAATACATCTTGGCAAAATTCCTGTCTGCCTTGGCAGATGGACAAAAGAAAAGACAAAGTGAAAGAATGTGGAATGTGTGACATGCGCAGTGAATCTTAGAGATAAGAGTCAATTCATTCTACCCTATAACTCAGAATGTAGGCACAGCTGGCAAACCAAATAAATGCAGTGACAGCATCCAGTGTGGGAAAATGTTCGAAAAGCATTGTGGGTAACGGCAGAAATGTACAAGGGACACGCCAACAAGACACGTAGTCCACAACCAATGTTTCGGGTCGGGGATAAGGTATTTTTATCTATCAAGTATATACACCTTAAAGTGCCCTGCCGTAAGCTGGGTCCCAAGTTCATAGGTCCATTCCCAATCGTCAGAGTAATTGCCGGTCACGGTAGAACTAAAGTTGCCTCCCCTGTTGGGGAAAACCCACCCGGTATTTCACAGTAGTTTATTCAAACCGGTGACCACCACTGGGCTACATTACATCTTCCAACAAAATCTCTGGTGCAGGTTGATGGTGAACGCCATTATGAAATCGAACAGATAATAGATTCCCGTTGTTGTCATGGCACTTTATAGCATTTAGTAGTATGGAAGGGATACCCATTTAGAGAAGCATTATGGGTGAGATCATCCGAGGTGCGTGCACCATACCTGATTGCCTGGTTCCATTGTCAATATCCTGATAAACCTATAGAGGATACTGCTAATATCCCTTTTTGTCTTCCAGGTCCTCTCCAGTGATAGGGGGCAGCACATCAGCCCTTGGAAGTACATCCATCACCACACCCACGTGGCAGTACTTACATGCCACCAACGCTGCCACATTGATATAGACTCTCTGATGTCGGCGGCGCCTCTAGCTGCATGTGGCTCTGCATTGCTTCCCTCACTACTTGGCAGGCACGCCTCATGGACAACAGCTGCACTTCAGAGCCTCCTCAGAGTAACTCTTCTACTCGAGTGCAACTGCCTACTCTGACATAACTCTTTTACTCGGGTGCAACTGCCTACTCTGTCTCACAAAGAATTACCTTTTTGTTGTTGTCATTGTTGTTTCTTCTTCAGAATAGAGAGTTGAACTGCTTTGCTTTTCCAGAGGTATTTTGTTTCTTGGAAGTGCCAGGGATGCTTAGAAGTGGTGGTACATTTATAAATATGATCAAAATGGTATATAATAATCAATCAGCAAAGGTAATGATAAATGGTGACATGACAGGAAAGGTAGTGATTGCGAAGGGAACTAGACAAGGTTGTCCACTATCACCATTATTGTTTATATTGACACTAGAGATTTTAAATAGAGAAATACGACAAAACAAAGAGGTAAAAGGTATGGGTGGTCAAGAAAGAAGAATATAAATTACAAGCGTTTGTGGATGATTTGGTGTTCATTATATGAGGATCCAATAGAAACAGGGCCAAAACTAGTTGAAATAATAGAAGAATATGGAGAAATAATGGGTTTGAAGATTAAAGACAAAACAAAAAATTTGGTGAAAAATATGACAGAAAAGAGAGTTAATGGGGAAACTGGACATACAGGTAATGAAAAAAGTGAAATATTTGGGTATCCAACTGAACTCTATGTGTGTAACTTTAAAGGAGGATAACTATTATAAGGTGACAAAACAAATAGAAATAGATTTGGAAAAATGGAAAAACCTACAATTATAATTTATGGGAAGAATAGCTGTAGTAAAGATGAACATATTACCAAGACTGTTATATCTATTCCAAACAATACCAATAAAAGAGAAAGATTATTTTGAAAGTATGAATAAAATAATGGGGAAATATATATGGTGTTCTGACCCCCCCTCTCGTATACCAAGTCACTCCGACACAAAGTCTCTTCAAGATGTTTATTTACATGCAGGTTCAACCTTGGCAGCAATCCAGCCTGCCAAGGTCCAGATAGCACTTTGGCCGCCAATCCAGCTACAGCGACCCCTTCGGCGGCAATCCAGCTACCAAGATCCAGATAACCACCGGCAGCACTCCAGCCTGCTGAGGTCCAGGGAACAGATTGGCAGCAATCCAGGTAAACACTTTGGCAGCAATCCAGTCTGCCATGACACAGATCTGAGAGCATCTCCAACTCTAATGATCAGTTGATTCCTGCAAAGGGCGTGTCCACAAGCAGCCCCTTTAAGGTCTGGAGAGGAGTCTAATTATCAGCAGCTGAGAGCAATTACCTCCTGTAACTGCTCAATTGCTCCTTATGCCAGGTAGCACGTTGGTAACGAGCATCTAATAACTTACTGCTGATGTCTGACTCACTGTCCCGTGACTCCTCCCCACTGCTCCAAGGCATGACATCAGGAGCCCCCTTCCTTTGGCTTTCACCACTGCTCCATGCCTCAGGCGCCTCCTGGTGGCCAACCAGCCTCTCTGCGCCCTGCTCAGAGTCGGAACCCTGTCCAGGGTCCTCCACATCCTCCTGAGCCAACTCATAGGGACCCTCGCTGTCTGAGTCTGGTGGCAACTCCAACGGCTCCTGCTGGGCCACAACAATATGGCAAGGGGAAAAAAGCAAGAATTAATATAAAAATGTTGCAAGATGTAAGAGCTCAATGTGGATTTGGATTATCAAACTGGGAATTGTATTATCAAGCAGCGGTACTACCATGTTTCCCCCAAAATTAGACAGGGTCTTATTTTCTTTTGACCCCCTCCCCACAAATTTTGCTTGGGCCTTATTAGGGGTGGGGTTAATTGGTTTGGAGTTGCCGGGTGGCTGCTTTCTTGCGAGCGGGCACTCAAAGAGCTGGGCATAGCCTCAGGGGCAAACAGCTGTGTTGAGCTGTCGCAGCAGCACAACAAAGCTGCCATGAGGTGACCACGCTCATGAGCAACCCCCCTTTCTAGCCAGGCAAAATGCCACTCACCAACCCAGCAATATCCCAAAGGCACTAAGCTGTGTAGCGCTCTGCCCAGCTGGAAAGAGAGGTTGCACAAGTGCTTGTTCTGCTTCCAGCTTGCGTGCCTCCCAGCCTCACCATGCCCAGCTCTCCCTGGCTGCTGGAAGACTCTGGTGGGACAGAGAGTCTTCCCACAGCTAGCCCACAACCATAGAGCATAGTTCCAGAGCAGCCGCTGCTGGAAGACAAGGCAGCGGATCTATGGAGTTTGGAAGCCAGTTATGCTCAGAGCATGGCGGCGGTGGTGGGGCGGTGATGGCGGTGGCGGCAGCAGGGCCACGGCGGTGGTGGTGCCCTGGCCCAGCCCTGCAGGGAGAGCTGGGCATGGTGAGGCTAGGAGGCATGTGAGCTGGAGGCAGAACAAGTGCTCACGCAACCTCTTTCCAGCCGAGCAGAGCACCACATGGCTTAGCGCCTTTGGGATATTACTGGGTCCCAATGAGTGGTGCTCTGCCAGGCTGGAAAGGGGCATTGCCAGGCAGCTGCTCATGACAGCAGCCGTCCAGCAACCCCCTGCTCCAGCTGGGCACAGTGCCACCCACCAACCTAGCAGTATCCCAAAGGCGTCAAGCAATGTGAGTGCCTTTGCCCCCCCCTTAAAAGTCGTAATTTTGGGGAAACACGGTAACCTGGATGAAAGAATAGATTTTACTGAGAATTACAAGATTATTAACATTGGAGGGCCATGTTTTGCAACTAGGTTGGCATGCTTTTTGTGGTATGGTAAAAGTAAGGCACATGGCTATTTCCAAAGACATTGTGTAAGGAATGGATTATTAACAATATGGGAAAGAGTAAAAGGAAAACATTATGTAGAAATACCAATGTGGCTTTTAATAATGGAAACATTGACATCCAAATATTAATAGCATGAAGAATATTATTAGATATAAAGATATCTTAACAGAGAGGGTGGAACTTAAAAAAAACAAGAATTAGAAGAACAAGTGATTGATATAGGTTGGTTTTCACAATTGCAAATACAATCAAGATATGAAAAAGATAAAAGGAAATATGGTTTTAACCTAGGAAGTTCGGAGTTGGATAATATACTTTCCAAAGATTTTTATTTTTATTTTCTTACATACCATTTTAAGTATATTCATATAATTGGTATTCTTCTTTACGTTTATCATTCTTAAATAGTCTTTCCCCAACCTAATTGGGATAGTCTAAAACAAGTATAGGATTCTGGGTAGAATGTTCATTTTAATTGTTGAGATTCTCCCAATTATTGATAGTTGAAGATTCTCCCATTTCACCAGATCTGTTGCAATTTGTTGCTTCAATCGAATTATCTTCTTTAAGGGTACTGCATCTAGCTGTTAGAGAGATCCCCAAATATTTAACTTTATTTGTAATTTGCATTCCCAAAAACTAAATCATCTGCAAGTGCTTGCAACTTGCATTCTTCTTTTTAAATAGTCATTCCCTTTATTTCTTCCTCTTCTCTAATCTTTCTATTTAGAACTTCTAATGTTAAGACAAAAATTAGCGGTGATAGTGGACAGCCTTGTCTCGTGCCTCTTTTTTTTTCAATGGGATCTGTCAGTTCTCCATTTATCATTATCTCAGCTGTTTGCTTGTCATATATCGTTTGTATAGCTTGAATAAAATTCTTACCAGTTCATTTTTACATTTGTTCTATCATAAATATCCAATTCACATTATCGAAGGCTTTCTGTGCATCAAGGAACATCAAAGCCATTTGCTTTTCCGGGTGGGCCTCATAATATTCCAAGGTATCCAAAATTGTTCTTATATTATCTCTAATTTGCCTCTTTGGTAAAAAAAAACAACCATCTGGTCCAGGTGGATAAACCCATTTAAATATTTTTTCAGCCTCTCTGCCAGTATAGAAGCAAATAACATAGTCTAACAAGGAAATAGGTCTATAGTTCTTAATTTGCATATGGTCTGCCTCCTCTTTAGGTAGCAATGTAATATATGCTTCCAGCCATGTTAGGAATTTTGCTTTCAGTCATTACTTCGTTCATAACTTCTAGCAGGGGAAGGGCCAAGGATTCCTCTAGTGTTCTATAAAATGCCACAGGAAGGCCATCCGGTCCCAGGGCCTTCCCATTATTTTGTCTTCAGTTAACGCCATCATTGTTATTTTATCTTCTAATATAGTTTTAGTATCATTTGGTATTTGGGGGAGATTGGCATTTGGTAAGTATTGTTTCACTTCTTCCTCTTTTATATTCTTTTGTTCATACAACTTGGCATAGTAATCTTGTATAATTTTCTTCTTTTCCGCATTTCCATAGTGCATTTGCCCTTGTTCATCTCTTAGTTGTTGTATTTTCTTGGCCTCTCTCTCCTTTCTCAGTTTATATGCCAACCATCTGCCTGGTTTGTTTGCATTTTCAAAGTAATTCTGTTTAGCACCTCTAATTTTTTGTGCCAGTTCCTCCTTTTCCAGTAAGTCCATTTTGTGTTTTATTATATCCATTTTTATTTTGATCTCTTTCTTTTGTGGAAATTTCTGTAGTTCTTTTTCCAGTATACTATAGTCTTTTTCTAGGTCCTTGGACATTTGTCTTTTCTTTAAATTTCTCTTTCTTGCATAGTCTATTATCAAACCTCTAGAAAAGGCCTTCATTGTGTCCCAAAGATTCTGCAAGGACGTATCTTCTTTTATATTTTCTTTAAAGAAGAAAGTCAATTCTTTTTCCATTTTCTTTACAAAGTCTTTCTCTTTCAATATCATGTTGTTTAGGGTCCATCTAGATCTTGTTCTTTGCGCTCTCCATCTTATTGTCATTGGGTTGTGGTCCACCCAAATATTTGGTTCAATTTCCACTTCTTGTGCATTGCCAAATAAATCTGTTGAGGCCCAAATCATATCAATTCTAGAGAATGATAAATGTGCATGGTTTTTTAGTAGGATTTCTTTTTCTCAGACGTCTTTTAGATTTATTTCATCCATCATCCTGAAGAAGGACTTCGGGAGTGTTTTCTATTTAATTTTTTTGTTTTATGGGTTTTATGGGTCCATATTCTGGTTTATAATAACATTAAAGTCTCCCATCATACAAATATCAGCATAGTCTGTGAGATATTTTCTTATGTTTTTATAAAATTCATCCTGTTTTTCATTAGGTGCATAGATTGCAATTAAAAGTATTTTCCTTATATTATCCATAATTTTCACCATTAAAATTCTTCCATCTTCATCTGTGTAGATTTGTTTCGCAGGAATTTTATCTTTGATACAAAAGGTCACTCCTCTTTTCTTCTAAAGAAGTACATTTTTTCCAAGTTTTGGTTGTATTAATAAATGGCCATGTCTTTACTGGATGTGTATTTCCTGTAAACAAATTATGTCTAATTTTAACTTTTCTAGTTTAAGAAATATTTTCCTTCTTTTAATTGCCGAATTAAGTCCATTTATATTAATTGAAAGCAATTTTGTTCCTTCCATCCTTATGTTTTATATATAGGATTTATAGCTCTGGTTGATCTCGGTTCCTGTTGTTCTCTAATCTCTACACCCCCTACAGCACCTTCTTTAGTATCAGTCCCACCTACAGCACCCTCCATTTTCTCTAGGTGTGTCTAACTATTGCACCAGTAAGGAAGCTTCTGCTTTTTAAATTGTATCAATTCTGTCCTTTCCATAGAAATATTAAACCTTCCGGTATCAGCCATCTATAGTTAACTCCTACTTTAAGTAAAACTGTGGTCAAAAATTGGTATTTTCTTCTCTCATCTTGGTATTTGCTGTAAGATTACAATATCCTTGCCTTTATATTCCAATTTTCTATCTCTTGTTTTCTGCAATATTTGTAGTTTTAGTGCTTTTTTAGTAAATCTTACATGGACTTCCCTTGAGAGAGAATTTCTTGTTGCATATCTAGTATTTACTCAGAATGTCTCGTCTATGCCATCCAACATCTTCTCTTGAGCTATCTCTAATATTTCTATCAGGATTTCAGATATTATTTGTGGCAAATTTTCTCCCTTTTCTTCTATTATATTTTGAAATCTTAAGAAGTATTCAGAACGCTCCATCTCCCATCCGATTGTTGCACTGCTTTCTGTTTCCACTTCACAGTCTGGAGTCAAATTCTTCATCCCTCTTCTCTCTTTGTTCTTCTCTTTCAACAATTTTTTGCATATTATCTTCTTGTTTTTTAACCCGTTGTTGTATGTCTTCTATCTTTCCCTCTGCTTTATCTGTTTTTTTCTATGTTACCAATTTGCTGATCCATTGTCTCCATCTTCATTTCCACATTGTCCAACTTCTTTACAAGTATATCAAATTTTTCATCAGAGCTTGTTTGAAGTTTCTGTATTGCTTGCATAATTGCATCTAATGATCTCTTTTTCCTGCTGAATCATATTTGTGTTGACCTTTGTCCTCCTGCCGGTGAAGAGGCAGGGGTCGTGGTGTGGAGCTCACTGGTGTTGGCTTTCTACTCATCTTGCTAATTTATTCTCTCTTCTCTTTTTTTTATAGGTCAATCCAATTGCAATAAACTAGAAAGGAAAAAGGGGAGAAAGAAGGGAAGGGAAAAGGGGGGAGAGAGGAAAAGTGTATAGTGGTTGAATAGAAAAAGTAAGCAGAGAGTTCAAGATTAAGATAACGAGGATATAGAGGGTATGATAAAAAATAAGGGAAGAAGGAACGAAAAGGGCAAAAAGACAATCTATAGAAATAAGGGTGAATAAGAGGGAAGGAAAAAAGTTATAGATAGTACCTATCAAGCATACATAGTGTGGAGGTAAGAGTTTTGGAGTGAGTTTGGGGGAGGGACAGTTTCAAATCCTCATTTGATCTAGCAGCTTGGTGGATAATTCTGTACAGGATAATTACTATCTCTCAGCCCATACATAGAGATGTTATGAGAGTAACACAAATTAAGACCTTCCAAGTAAGTTTTGAGCTCTTCGATAAAAAAAATAAACATAAAATGTGGTTCAATGCTTGCAATAAACTTTATTTATTTGCTTTTTCAAATATATCATTTTATAAAGTTTTGTTCTAAACATTTGAACATTGTTCTAAAATGTGTTCTTGGAATCATTTATTCTTGAAGAAAAACAAGATTAAGGAAAAACTGAAAGCATGGTTCAAGAGATAAGAGTAGCACCTACAGATTAACAAGAATTCAAAGCAGAGGGCAATGGAATAAGGACAAGGAGCTAATTAACCATAAATGCAGTTGTGAAATGTAAAACTTTTTGCCACCAGTTTTCTGAGCATGGCTTGGTGGGTGTGGCTTGGTTATGGGAGTCATGTGACTGGGTGGGTGTGGCCAACTTTTTTTAATTTTTAAAGCATTTTTTACTACCTATTCACCCCAACAGTTTGTAAAATAATGCTTTAAGATCGCTGTGCCGTGCAATTGTGGGAAGCTTTTTTTCACTTTTTAAAGCATTTTTTACTACGTTTGTACAAATAGGTAGTAAAAATGCTTTAAAAATTAAAAAAAATCATCCTGCATTAAAGTCTTCCTTTTAATGTGAATTTCAATCAAAAGATTTCATTGCAGAAATATTATTCCTATTTTCAGAAATGGTAGAATCAGCTGAAATGTATATTGCTAACTATTCAAAATCAAAAAAGAAGTTTTAACTCTCAATTAATGTGAATATTAATGTTCAATGAAAGGGACCACAACCTTTTCAGCATGACTAAAAATGGCAAACTAAATCTGAGTTGTGACTGTTTTCTAAACAATTTTCATTGTTATTACAGCCCACCTTCTCTTAAAAGTGCCTGTCAAATTAAGCTGTTCTGCAACTGCCTTTTCTAAT
The DNA here is from genome assembly GCF_964273705.1 of Natrix helvetica. Taxonomy (NCBI): domain Eukaryota; kingdom Metazoa; phylum Chordata; class Lepidosauria; order Squamata; family Natricidae; genus Natrix; species Natrix helvetica. The sequence goes on along the minus strand of NC_138554.1, from coordinate 77,972,677 downwards.
TACTAACAATAGTTTATGGCAACTCTAAGCAGACAGAAGCTCAGTTTTTTTGTTTTTTGCCGTAGTACTATTTTCTTTTGTAGAAGCAATTACCCTGGCAAAAACTGAGAGGAGGGGAGAGAGAACATTTGAAACTACATATTTTGTTTTCAGTCCATCAATTTCAAACAAGGTCTGAGGTCTTCCTCTTCCCAATGGATGTAAAAAAGACAGGAAAGATATAATATAAGTTCTGGAAACAGGTGAAGGGCTTAAAGCAGGGGTGTCCAAACTTGGGAACTTTAAGACTTGTAGACTTCAACTCCCAGAATTCCCCAGCAATCTCAGATGGAGATTTGTTTGATGTTAATTTGACCCCCAAATCTCCCGAGCATGGGCGTAGAATAAGAAAAAGACCCGAGCTACATGGCTTCATTGAAGAGAATGAACTTATAAAGCCTTGTTATTGCTGGTTCTGCAAAATATCAAATGGCAAGTAAATATAACAATTAAGAAAATAGTATTTTGATTAGTTGAAACAGACAATCTAATTCTACCATTTCCTGCTTTAGAAATGGTGGTGTCTCAAAATGTCAGCATGCCACAGGTTCTGAAAGTATGTGTTATTAAAATAATACATCACTGTTTAATGGGCTGCTTAAAATCAGAAGATAATGTGGACAGTAACAGTGAAACAGGGCTTATTTAACACCTTTTGTATTATACTTTCCATGCCACATGTTCTCTGGATCATCATCAGTACTTCTGACAGTGATTAAATTATATTTCACCCAGGATTCCCTTGGTGAGCTCAACACATTCATACAGTGTATCGAGGAGCAGTAAACCACTGTCATTAATGTTAAAGATTGAAAATGAATTGCCATAGTCTCTGAAGAGGTTCATATGCCAGATTGTAACAGAAACTGTTAAAGCTGTGAAATTTATAATAAAATGTGCTTTACAAATCACATGAATGATGTATTATGTTTTTTTTCTTTTGCTGACCCTCCTGTTTAACCTTGTCAGAGGTTAAACACAGAGGTACAGTTTAATCAATGCTCATGTGGTATTATTCATTTGGGATTTCCTGATACTAGTGGGGGGCCTGGCCAGTGTTGCAAAAGGTGTGAAAAACTCACCAACTCTGATGTGATTAATTTGTGACATTATCTACTATTCAAATGCATCTTCCCAGATAGGCAGGGTGGACAGTTTTGAAAAGGGGTGAAGAATTCCCTTTTTCTGATGTGATTAATTTGTGACGTCATTGGCGTGTATAAAAGTAGGGCCCATACTTGTCAAGTCATGTTTGCTGGTTTCTGGCATATCCCTACCTCCGGAACCATTTGATCTGCTAAGAAGACCCCTATTCAGAATGGAAGCTTACTATTGTAAATAATTTTATGCCTAATTTTATGCCTAATTTTGAAACACAGATGCAAAATGGTTTTATAGCGTTCTTGTCTGCTTGCTTGCTTGTTTGATTGATTATGTTTGAGGGGAGCTACAATTGTAACTATCTTACAATCTATCATGCAATCACATTTGAGCTGTTTGATTCTTATTTGTAAAATCAACTTCTTCATATCAGGGAGAACAACACTGAAACCATTTTGTCTACTATGAGCATATTTGATTACATTACCCAGTTCACAGTTCTTATCTGTGCTTCTCAGAAATGTCTAGTGAGATTTCCTCTAATAATAATTACTTTCCCAAGCAGGAACTAGATGTAGATTTTGTTGTACATTGCTTACCTTAGAGAAAAGATAGGCATCCAACCCAGTTGCATATTGGAATTTTTGTTCTGGTTATTTTGAGGCAGGTCGAAGAAAAGTTGAAACATGACCTCTCAAATAGGCTTAACATTGCTTCTTCCCCTTATGTGTGACTAGCACTTTGGTAGTATTTATAGAATCCTATGGGAGGAATTCTGTCCTGGCCATTTCCTTTGGAATTAGAAATGGAAGCATCAGAAGCCAACAGATGTTTGTAAGATTACTTACAATGAAAAATAGAACATTCCATACACTAATAGCAGCAGAAGGTGGGAAATGATGATGCATGCAACACAATGTTGTGATGCAATTATCCCCTTACATACATTTGTGATATTGCAATAAAATAATACAAAATGGTGAAACTTATATCATGATGTTTTATGCTTTATATTGGTTCTTCAACCTGGTGCAAGTCTTTGTTGCCAGCTAAAATATACAAAAAATAAACAAAAAAACATTATACTAATAGAATTTCAAAAGCAATTTCACTTTCATCAATTTGAATGAAAAATAGTGGAAAATTGTGGAATAAATTCACTGTCCAAAGTATAACTGGTAGTAAGATCACATTTTTAGATGCTTTTCCTGAATACAAATTGTGTACCCTATCACATTAGAAAGAAGTTTATTCTATTCTATTCCATTCTAGTAGCACCAATTAAATATTGGCAAAAAGAGAGTTCTTCATGAGCAACGCATGTTGGATGGCAATAGACTGGTTTAGGGTTTAATAAAGCTGAGTAGCAGCTTTTATTACACCCTTTTTGAAGAAATAACCTGTAAAAGTGACATGAGGAAAGAGTATAGATCTACTTTTATTTTCCAAAGATCTATCACATAAGCTGATTGTCCCCCTTTTTAGAGTAGAGGTTACAAATGTTTGGTGAGTTCATTTCCTGTTCTAAAAATAATCTGACAAATAAATAAGATTCTAACTATTTAAAGTTGTCTGGATTAGCTGTACTTTTGAATGTTGGATCTAATAAAAGGAAATAAATATGAAATATATTTTTGCAGCTCTTTCATTTTAGCATAGTACAAATGACTGGGCAAAACCATGCAGTAGGTATATACTGTACATTGTGTTGAAATGTCTAATAAGGAGGTATACAGTTGTATTTCAAAATTTCAAAAAGGAACTGAAGTTAGGGAAGCTCAAGATGCCTAAATAAGGCAATGGCCAGAAGAATAGCACAGGGATTTAAATTAAAAATTCCTAGTATTAAACTTCATGTGCCATGCATATAATTACTGTATTTTTTGGAGTATAAGATGCACCTTATAGCCATAAGATGCAGAGGGTAATAATTTGGATACTCCACACCACAATCCCCTCCCCATTCCAAAAAGGTCACATGCAGAGGCCAAAAAAGTGCATCACATTTCAGGTAGCAGCATATGCTGCCACCTGAAAATGCCTTTCTTCCTAGTTCCCTGCTGAACATCGCAGAGCGCTGCACTCTTCTCCTCCTCTGCAGATTCTCCTGCTCTTTTCTCCTGACCAGCACCATCAGCTGGGAAAAGCAGGGAGAAAAGCAAGTGGGCAGTATGGTCAGGTGAGGGCACAGGAGCCAGGTGTGGACACAGGGCAGGCAGATCAGAGGCAGCCAGCTGATTGCTGACTTGCCAGCTTGGCTGTTGATCACCTGGAGCACAATGGCAGCAAAGGGGTGGCCAGCAGCTGAGCAGGGAGGACTCATCCCCTCAGGAGTTACCAAGCATTCACTGCCCCTCTGACACCTGCCAAGCCTCCGCCCACTGGAGACTCACCTTCTATTTTCTCTTGGCCAGATCCTTTTCAGGCGGCAGATCTGGCCAGAAGAAAAGAGAATGAAAGTTGCATAAGAGGAATGAACCATGTGCCCTTCTCCTCTTTCTTTCCACTGCCTTAAGGGAGTCCAGAGATCAAGTGAGTGCAGCCAAAGTATCCCAGCTTGGTTTTCTGGGATGACCCAAGGTGTAGAGAGATGGCCCGAAGACCAGCAGCTTCTCCAAAAACCTTGCCAGATGACTCTTTCAGGCCATTCATCCACTGGTTCCCCAGAGAAAGCAGTGATGCGAGCATGGGGCCTGCTCAGGCTAGCAAGCCCCCAGTCTGACACTCCTCCCCAAAAGGCTGTTGTCATCTGGGAGGACTTACTCATTTGGTGTGCCTATCAAGGCACTGCCAACCCAAACTGAATTTAGCAGTGCATGGCCCAGGCGGTGGTCCTGCCTGCTGGGTAAGGAGCACGACAGAATTCAGCTGTCAATGTGGGAGCACGATGGTCCCAGGCAGCTGTTTCTTTGAACCACCCCCACCCGCCCACATCCCTGTGTTCCTGCCGTTGGCCATGATTTCGCAACCACTCTCCCAGATAACAGCCGAGAGGAGGAGAGCAGAAGCAGTGTGGCAGGCAAAGTTTTTCGTGCTGGGTCTCAAGTCTGGAAGGCACCTCCACCAACCCCACGCAGAAGATGCGCCTCCCAGCCTGGGCTGGTCTCAGGAATCTGTGAGGGAAATGGGATCCCACCTGCCCCCCATCCTGCCCTCCATAGCCACCTCCATCTCCTGCCCCCCCACCACACTTGCTGGCATTCCCACTTTCTCTTGTCCAACCACTTTCATGACCCAAACCTTGCACAAAAAGAAAAATTTATCATGAGTGCAAGGTTGCTAATTGCTCCCACTCATGAGGTTTTTCTTTACTTTGCAAGATGTTTCCCTGCACAGAGCAGCTGAGAGAGACAAGGGATGGAGCTGCCAGACTCAAATAAGATATTCGGCTACAATTTTGGGGTAGCAGGTGGGGCAGGGAGGAGAGTCAGGCTGGGGGCTTGCTAGCTGGAACTGGGCCCATGCCGGCATCGCTGCTTTCTCCAGGGACCCAGAGAGGATGAAGGGCCCAAAGACATGCATGGCGAGGTCTTTGGGAGAAACTGCTCATCTCTAGGGACTAGAGAGGATGAAGGACCCGAAAGACATGCACAACGAGGTCTTTGAGAGAAGCCACATCTCTCCATGCCTTAGATCATCCTGGATAACCAAGCTGGGATACTTTGGCTGCCCCCACTTGATCTCTGCCCACGGACTCCCTTAAGGCAGTGGAAAGAAGGAGAAGGGCATGCAGCTCTTTCCTCCTTCGCAGACTTGCATTCTCTTTTCTCCTGTCCAGATCCCTTTCAGGCAGCAGATCTGGCCAGGAGAAAAGAGAAGATGAGTCTGCAGAGGAGGAGGCTCTGTGATGTGCACCAAGGAATTGGGAAGGAAAGCATTTTCAGGTGGCAGCGCATGCCACCTGAAACTCGATGCACTTTTTTGGCCTCTGCACCAACCCTTTTTGGAATGAGGAGGGGATTGTGGTGCTACAGCCCAAAAACGCTTTCGTTGAAAAGGCTTTCATTGCAGTTCTCCAGGCCACTTCAGGATTCAGGCTCCAACTGAGTCAGCAAAAGCTCTAGCCAGATGAATACTGATGAATGCTGCTGGGAAAGAGGCAGAAAGGTTTTTTTCCTGATTTCCTCCCCAAAAATTAAGGTGTGTCTTATACTTTGGTGCATCTTATACTCCGGAAAATATGGTAATCAGAATTGTATGTGAGTGTAAATCTAAAGTTTTTTTTTGCTAAAATGTGGGCTAATATTGTATGTTAATACAAGCAAGTAACAAGATGATTACGTGATTATTGCCCTTCTTGATGCATCTCATTAACACAATATCAATTAGCCTGTGCAGTATAGCTCTCCTGATAACAATTTTCTGCATTTAAGGAGCTACTGCAAAATAGTTGCACGGAGAAATAGTCACCCCACCCCCTTCACCAAAATGGCCGTGAATTAGCCTTTAGGAGGCTTTCAGAGTGCTCCTCGGGGCTGGGGAGAGCAGAAATGAGTAAACAATGTGCCATTTTTTGCTCAATTGTGCCCCCCCCCCCCGAGCTCCCAGGAGCACTCTATAAGCCTCCTAGCTATGCATGCCTCTTTTTTTCAAAAAATGGGCCTCTCTTCATAAAAAAAACAGGCTGGTTTTTGTTGGTTTTGGCCCTCCCACCACCCAGGACCACTCTACAAGCCTAAAGGCTATTCATGCCTTTTTTTAAAAAAGAAACGGATCTATTTTTGCGAAAAATGGGCCGTTTTTGAGAGGTCTTGCAGAGTGCAAAAACTTTTTTAAAAATTTGCCTCTTCAAAATGTTGCTGTTTCTTATACTCCGGTGCGTCCTATACTAAAAAAATATGATATATGGCTGGTAGCCATTCTTCCCTATAGCTGATGAAATTACGGCAGAAATATTCTTACATTAGTGTCAGCCTGTGCACAGACTTCCAGACTATGTGCTCACACATAAATGTTCCCACTGCAGGTTATGTGGCATCAAGAATGCTCATTTATGTGCCCTTTCCAAAATTACTGTAAACTTGCATGTGAGTGTGCTCATGTGCAATTTTGTCTATTTTAAATTTTGTTCAGATTATGTTCAGAAATGTGGCATGTTGATGCAGCAAATATTTTTCCAGATACAGTTTGTTTAAGAATAGCAGTAGTGACAGTTTCCAGATTATTATTATTTTCTTCACTGCATTTTCTTCACTTGGTCACTCAGTAATAGGAGTCAGAGCTTGATACATTTAGGCAGTTGTCCAGATGATTATTGCTTAATTGTGGAACTTCTTCACAGTATGGGTTTGGAAGATAATTCAGCACCAATTAATCAGCACAGTTCTGCTCTTGGTTTGTAGCAGGCACTTCCTGGAGCTCCGATGGGTGTTATGTTGCTGATTCTTTCTGGGTAATAACCTATTCAAATAAATAGAGTAACTGTACATGTGGGACTTTTTTTGCATCCCAGCTTTCAGACTTAAGAACAAGAGAGGTGGCTGAGGCTCCTCTGTAAGTTTAAATGTAAAAAGAACAGATATAGTTTTGTAACTACACAGGACAACTCTTTTATAATATAATACTAATATTATTATAGTTACAGATAATACAGCAAATGATTCATGCTACTTATATGTATTCTACTCAGAGCCTTATGAAAAGGAATCATAATTTTCTAAATTATAGGTGGTTCAAAACATCATCTCCCTGTAGGATCCCAAAAATATACCATCTGTCAAAGCAAAGAAGTTCTTCCACCTTTATAATTAGCATTTACTGCTACCTAACACCTACAGTAACATACTGTTCCTGAGAATAAATGTGCTTGCATGGGTTGTTACATGGTATTAAACAATCCTTCAAGTTGTTATTTCATGGTAACATGCTTCAACGGTTTACTCCAGAAGGAAATTGTAATGTCATCCCCAAGGACTTCAATAATAAACAAATTTCATTCTGCTTTGACCTGTTCTAGTTCCCTGCATCACTTTTTACAAATGCCCATTCTCTCAAGTTGGAATAATGCCAGCTCACCTCATTTGCTCCTTAGTCCACTAAAAAGGTCAGTGCTGGCCTAATTTTGATTTTTGAGGTTGTCATCCAGCCTAGAGAGGTGAAGGGCCCAAGTACATGGAAGGCAAGGTGCTGTATATGTATATTGGCAATTTGTTTTTGGTTTTTTGCAGATGTTCTCTTATGTATCTCTGTGGTGCTTTTATTGTGACTAATGTATCAATGTACAAGTTATGATTAGAAATATTCAAAATAATGTTTGCTTTTTTGCCCTTGCATGTCTTGTTGTCTAGTGGAATAGAGGGGTGGAATGGAACAGATTGTGATTCTCTCACAGCGCTAATTGGAACAGACTGAAAAAAAATAAGGAAATATAGTTTTCCCAGTGGTACCGATTATCATTCTGAAACCACATTTCCCCAAATAGTCCAGTGATTGCTCACAACTATAATAATGTGCCAGGTCTCTGAGGAAGCAGAAATGCTTTCCTTCAAATCCTTTCTTCCTCTTTCTGCTACTAAAATAAAAAGGGAAATGGCTCACTGAATAGGAGGGATAAAATTCAACTGCAGGAAAAAGGCTTGAATATTGAAAGGGGGGGGGTCTGGAAAGACTCTAAATTAAAGAAATATAATGCAAAAGTATCAGGCCCTATTAGAGTTCCAATGGCATGATTATAAAGGCAGATTTTGTTTTTGAAGTAACTTTAAAATTAGAGGGAGGAATTTGGGGGGAAATCTGCAGTTTGGGGAAAATATTTTCTGTGCTCAGTCCTAATTCTAAAAGCTCAAATCATTGCCTATGGTCAAATTAGCAGGTTTCCCTAATTGGCAGTCCAGAAATCTGAATCAGTTAAGACTTCAAAGAAGTCTTGAGACCATAAGGAATGAAATCATTTGTTATTTTCTCAATTTAAATTAGGGTGTATCGTTTTTATACAATCTTAGAAGCTGCTTTTTCTGAGGATGATTATAAAATTGGGTTATAGCCAAACCCATAAACCCAATTGCAGTTCCTGCCAAAGATCAGATGGTGGTTGTGACTAGGAGAGCCTTTGCACCATGTCACTTTGTGCACCAGCAGCACTTTCTTAGATATGTCTCCTTGCATTCAATCATTCAAGCCCTAGTCATATTAATGCAAGGCGTTTTACGTGGAATATGCTAATGTGTTGGTTATGACCTTTAAAGTTGTCCATGGAATAGGTCCAGGTTATTTGTTGAACCATCTCATCCCACTAAGACAAGCCTTCCCTTCTTGTGCCAGCAGAGGGGCTTGCTGAGAATCCCATCAGTCAAAGAACTTTGACTGAGGATCCAGAAAACAGGCTTCTCTGTTTTAGAGTTGTCCCTCTTTGAAACACAAGGGCATGAAGACCTGGCTCTGCTGGTTACTCTGGGGAGCCAATAGGAGAGTCCATCACTGGATGTCAGATCCCATAGATCCTTATCATGATGCTGCCATTCTTGTGGGGAGGAGGCCTGGGTGCACCCTTCAGTTCATAACCTTTTTCCTGACGCTTATGTATCCTACACTTTGATTTGCCTTCTGGGGAATGTAAGATGGGAGGGACGTCTGTTTTGTCTCAGTTCTGAAGCCTCCAGCAAGAGAAAAGCTTCATATCACCTTCTCAGCCTGTGCTTCTCAAAACAACTTCACACCTGTGGATTGGCTTATTAAACATCAGATTGAATGGAGGAGTTTCTAACTGCTTTATACTAAATGTTAGGGAAACTTTAGATCCTGCTTTCATTTGTCCTTCAATCACTTTCCTTCAATAAAAAGTTCTTTTTGAAATGCTGATGTTTCAAGAGTTTTTACTTTCTTGAACTGAGAAGAGAGACAGATCCTTACACTGGAGATGGCTATTGGACTAATTAGCTGACCCTCCCTTCCCAGGTGCTGCCCCTCCAGCCATCTTTATTTTATTTTTATATTATTGTATTTCCATTGTTTATTTTTATTGTTTTATGCCTTTAATTTTATCCCCGTTTTATTGTTGCAAATTATCCAGAGCAGCCCCATAGCTAGAAGCATGACAAATAAAGACATTCTTCATCAAACTCACTTCCTGATTTCTACATAGGCTCATTGATGAATATAAATCATTCAAGCAAAATAATTTATATTGATGTTTTCCATTTGGGGTCATTGAATGGCTGCATTTCTCAGAAAATGACCCGGTTGGGGTTTTGCTTGCTTTGGTGTTTGGTGTTGAGGCACCTGATATCTGCACTAAAATTCCTTCTCGCTTCATCAATTGTCGACGTTGCTAAAGTATATCAAAGTATTCATAGAAGTTCAAAGGCAACATATGAAAGTTTTGTATGTGCTAGTTTAGTAATACAGTGCTACCGGAGAAGAAGCGTCACAAAATTAGGTTAACAACTCTTAATGCCTTTTTGACAATGTTGTTACAGTGAACCCTGGGGCTTAGATATTTGAGATGTCTACTGCTAGGTCAGTGATGGCAAACTTTTTTGGCACCAAGTGCCCAAACCAGAATGCGCGTGAATGCGCACCAGAGCACCAGAAACCCAAAGACCACTTGGTCTTTAGGTTTCCGCCACATGCATGCATGCCAGCGAGCTGGTTTTTGCATGCACAACAGCACCAGAAACCCAAAGATCAGCATTCATGAATGCCTGTTTTGGGGGCATTTTTTGGACCAAAAAAGGCCTGAAAAACACTATGGGGCTCTGGTGCCTGCAAACACCAGCTGGCTGATGCAAATGCACGCACTGAAAACCAGAAGAGCAGCTGGCAACAGTGCACGGATCCATAAAGAGGGTTTTGTATGCCAATTCTGGCATGCATGCCATAGGTTTGCCATCATGGCCCTAGGTCCTTGACAGAACGAGGGTCATCTACGGAATCATTTCTGCCCAAATTGTATTTGATGTTCTGATTTTTATTGCCAATGTGTAGGACAGAGGATTTATTAGTTGAAATTTGGAGCTGCCAATTGCACGACCATTCTGACACATAGTCAAGGTCGCTTTTAGCACAGCAGCATTGTCAGTGGTGTTAAATAATTTTATGTCATCGGTGAAGAGGATGCAACTGCTTTTGATATGATCGCATTGGTCATTGATGTAAAGCAGAAAGAGTCTGGGTCCTAAAATGCTGTCTTTGGGAACACCACTGTTAACTGGTGGTGGATTTGATAGAACCCTCCCTATTTTGACTATTGGTATTTTGACTATTTGTTGCTTGAACATGGCTATCCACTTGTGCAGGAATCTGGAGATGCCATAAAAACTTAGTTTCAACAAGTTTCTTGTGCACCACTGAATCAAAGGCTTTGCAGAATATTTGTAACTTGTGTCTATTGTTTTACCCTGGTCAAGGGGTGTGGTCAAAATGTTTCTGCAGTGTATGAGTTGCAGATTACAGGACAATTTTTTTTAAAACCAAACTGCTAGTTAGAAAGCAGGTTGTTTGTTTCTAAGTAGAGAGTGATTTGTTAGTTTATAATTGTTTCCATGACTTTACAGGTGACACAACACAGTGAGATTGGTCTATAATATTCTACTAGACTAGGGTCTCCATTTTTAAAAATAGGTATGACTGTGGTTAATAATCATAGTCGGGCAAGGAGATGATTCTGAAAGATACCTCATAGATTGTGCATAGAGATTCAGCTAGGGCAGTGGCAAGCTTTTTCAAGAAGAAGGCACATAATCCATCAGGGCCAATAGATAGGGATGGCTGTAGGTTACGTAATGCCGTTTCAACGTTATCTATTGTAAAATCAATATGTAGTAAACCATTGCAATTTGTTATGGTATGACTAGGAAATGGGGGGCCGAAGCCATTGCTGTCAACAAAGACTGAATTGAAGAATGTATTGAGGTTGGCCACAGCAGCTTAATTGTTGTAGTATAAGTATAATCTTTATTGTCATTGTACTTAAATGCAACAAAATTGGTTTTAATCTCACTGGTGCAAAATTATAACACAAAAGAAAAAAAACTGTGCATGGAGTGATCGTGGTTGTATTTAAAAGTCTCACAGCCCAAGGATAGAAACTATCTTTAAATCTTTGTTCAGCTGGCTATACTTTGATGCCTTCTGCCTAATGGAAGTCTTCTCCATTAGGACCTTTTAGGGGTGGAATAGATTTTGTTTTTAAGTTTGGCATTTATGAAATTATAGGAGGCTTGGGTGGATTTTGAGTTTAACAACTGTTCCTCCTGTTTGCAATGGTGATTTGTACATCCTGCCTTTATCTGGTGGCATAGGGCTTTCTGGCAGTTTTTATAAGCTATGCAACCAGCTTTGTTTTTTCACCAGTGATTTTTTCTTTGATGGTAACTTTCTTATTATATTATTATATTATATCATTTGGGGTTTTTTGGCTTTAGGGATTATTATTGGTATGTATGTTAATGACTCTATTGACTGAACAAAAAAGTGTTATAATGATCATCTGCAGTATTACAACCTGTGAACAGAAGGTGCCAATTAGGAGATCGGCAGGTATGAGATCATAGTTGGCTTTTTAAAAGTTATAATTTGGAGTTCCATCATTATGGCCCTCTTTGCAGCGATACAAATTGAGACAAAAATCAATCATGCTGTGATCACTGTTGGAAAAAGTTCAATAACTTGCAGGCCATTAATTGAGTTTAAACAGTTGCAGAAGATGAGATCTAAGCAATTGTTGAGCCTAGTGTTCTTCATTACCAATTGCTCCAGCCTCAGAGTCGTGATAGCATTGTACAGGGTTGCATGTATGTTTGGTTGTACGTTTAGGGTCCAATTAATAAGGCAAATTGAGGTGACCAAGAAAGATAAGTGCGTGAGGGCAGGAAGCTGTCCATGTTAGTAGCAGAGTTCGCTTTTTCATATGACCAAGGTCATAACCAGGGGCTCTATAAGATAGCAAGAAACAAACTGTGGTATTTAGGGACTGGTCACAGACAACGGTCTCAGGGAGAGCAAGTTTGTTTGTAACATTAATCTTTTTCAGACCTAGGGACTTTATAGAAAATAGCCACACCACCCCTTCTACAGTTTTCATGGTCAGACTGGAAAACATGACAGTAATAAGGGAGTCTGAAAAGCATACATTCGACCACGTCTTGCAGACAAAAATAAAGTTGAATAGAGCTACATTTTAAAGCAGGAGGAATTCGGGCATTTTGTTTGTGAGGCTTCTTGTGTTAAGTTTTGCCTAGTTTTGGTTGTTAGGGGAGGTGGTTGATGGGACATTGGACGCTGGTCTTACATGTGATAGTCAGCATAGTAGTCAATGTAGACTCTCCTTGGTCCTGGTGTCTTTTCAGCTCTGTGGAGCTCACAGGTATGGGCATGTTGTAGGTCAGGCCATGAACAAAGTTTCTTATGGTTTGTGCAGCTTTTGGCTAGCGAATTTATTGTGGAGACGAATGTGCATTTGCTTATTGCACTTGGAAATGACTCTGCAGAAGCTTGGGGCCACTGAGCGATCACTATTCTTGAACTCAGGGCCATCATGGGAAACATCAATGATTTCATTGGGAGTGATTTCATTCCTATCAAATTCTCTGCAAAATAAGTTATTATGGCTCTTTTTTTTACGGATGCTTAATTTGGAAAACTCTGTTTAGTGTAGAGCAGAGTAGAGGATGGATCCAGTTTGTACACCAATGGAAGATCTAATAGTCATTGGGGATAAATATGATTCAGGAGTTGGGGTAAGGGGACTAGATTTTCCAGCATTATGACACATCTGTTTGCTGAGCCCTAAAACTTGGATTATACTGTGAAAGTGACATTGTAAGAGTTATAATTCATACACAGTATGAATTAAGAAGAACGTTGCATACCCACAGCACCAGACATTGTGAACCAGAGCATCCTCCCTCAGCAACACTTCTTTTTTTTGCAATAATATTCATCATTCCCATGTTCCCCATTGGTTATTTTATTTGTTTATGATTATTTTTAAGAGGAGGCTTTCTTGTTTAAAGAGTTTTTAAAAAATCTTTGACAATATATTTATTTATTATTACTTGAACTTATTAGTTGCCCCCTCTCCCCACAGGGACTCGGGGCGACGTACAAAAGTATTATATAGCGTACAGAGGAGGTAAGAATAAATAAATAAGTTACAATACCTAAAAAAGTTAAAACCCCAGTGAAATTAACCCTTAAAAACTAAAATTACCAATTAAAAATGCCCTGGGCTGGAGAGATTGTAGTATTATGCCAGGTCAGCTAGTCGAAACAGGTAGGTTTTCAGCTTCATACGGAAGGAGCGAAGGTCGGTTGTTGTCCTGATGTCTGGGGGGAGGTCATTCCAAAGGGTGGGGCCCACTACAGAGAAGGCCCTATTCCTGGGCGTCGCCCTCTGGCACTCTCTGGAGGATGGCACCCGGAGTAGTCCCTCTCTGTGTGAGCGGACGGGTCGCAGGGATGTATGGGGCAGGAGAGTTCCCTAAATATAAGAGTTCCCTAAAAATGCCTTTATTTCTTGATTCTCAATATCCCCACCTGGCTCCATTTCTCTCAGTGCAAGGGGAATTATTTCCACTTTGCATCATTGTGCTTTGACTAGCAATAGAGTTGTGTCTGGGAAGGAAATAGGCTATGAATACTAACTTACAGCTTAAAACCTGGAATGCAAATTATTTTTTAAAAAAAACTAGGCACCAACAACAGAAAAAAACATCTGGAAAGTTTATTGTTGCTTTGACTTAAAATTCTAACAATAAAGAGAAGAAATATATTTTTAATAATGTTTAAAAACTGCTTTCTTTTTTCTTGGCTCAGATCCAGAGCTTTGAAGATGAAACTTTCTAGGGAAATCCCCTTGAAAACACTCCAGGAAGGTATTAGCAAATTAAACTCACTGTCTTTCTTCCCCTTCTTTTAGTCAGCTAAATATTTATTGCACCCAAACATCAGTATACTACCATAATAGTATTATGGAAGGCTTTATTCTTGCTACATATTAATTAGAATGGCCAAGGACTTGAATCAAAGTTCAGACAAGAACCTGGAGAGAATCTGAAGCAATCCCATCCAGGTGTTACAAGATTCAAACCATGCTGATGATATTTTCTTTGCCTTGGAGATATAAGAATGTTTGGCAGAACCACCTCCCCCTCCTCCATCTCCCCCCTCCCCCTTCTCCTTCTCCTCCTCCAAATATTACTTTCAGTAAGCTGCAGTTTTTCATACTTGTTTGCTTTGTTGCTGTTGTTAGTTGAGAAGTCGTATCTGACCCATCACGACCCCATGGACAACATTCCTCCAGGCCTTCCTGTCCTCTGGAGTCCATTTAAGCTCACACCTACTGCTTCGGTGACTCCATCCAGCCACCTTATTCTCTGTTGTTGGGACAGTTTCCAGCCAGTACTAATAGGAAAGGAGAAATTAAGCCCTAGATACTTGGTCTGCAGGACTTCTTATATTCTGCAACCTCTCAGTTCCTACTTATATGAAATCTTTGATTGAGTCATATATTGGTATGGGGTCAAATATCCTAGTATGCTGATAATACTGTTAAATGTTTTTAGACTGGATTATGGTGATTCCACCAAGATTAGCTAGCAGCATTTGGGTTATTGGCTCATCCAGGCCTTTGCATCCAGGCAGATCAAGCACTGGCTCCTGTTCTCCTCACAAATGCAGCTAGGTTTTCCTACTGAGTGGATTATTTACTCACAATATTTCATGCTTTCAGATTGATGGGTGTGCAGGAGTTAGAGGCAAGTGATGGGAATTCACTGCATCATAATGTAGTGCAACTGTTGCAACAGACCAAGCATCATTCAACTGTTGCACAGTGTGCCTTCTTTATTTCTATTATTCCATAAAGATCCATTGTAGAACAATTCTGCATTCTGTATGTTCTGGTCTACTTATGAAACACTATTATTTGATTAGAGCATATCTACGCTGTGGCTCCCTGCTCTGTGAAAAAGCATACTCCTGAGATATAGTGAAATTAAGGCAGGAGATTAATTAAGCCTCTTCTATATAGATTATATAATAGACTTTAATAGATTAGGCAAATGATTGACTGGAGACACTCCAACCAGGATTCTATGGCCAGATCTTTATTTTATCCACATTGTGATCCATATTTATCCACATATGTGTTCACTATGTGTACACATGTACATTTACACATACACACGTGTGTGTGTATGCATTAAGCTTTTTTATTGCTCTATCCATTTTTCCTTTCCATTTAGCAGAATAAGGGAATTAATTCTGAAAGACAATCAAATCTCAAGCATTCCTAAAGGAATGCCAGCCTACTTTTGAGCAATGATCTGAATATATGTGTTTTAAAAGAAACTATTACAATTTTATTAGGCAATTCTATCTTGTTATAAATAAGTAATTGTACTGGGAAGGGATAATCCTTATTTAATTAAATTCATTTATACTCCCCGGTTGGCACCAAGCAGACATATGTGGGACTAATACCTCCCAGCCTGCCTTGTATGCATGCACAATTACAAATTCACTCTGCAGTAGCACTGGCAGTTTAGTCTTGCTTTTGGCATTTGCAAATTCTTTTATTTTGTGGCTTTTTCCCCCACCATACACATATGCTGGAGCAGATGTTGCTTATTTGTTGTTTATTCAAATCTGTAAGCTCTGGCAGCAACCACTATTGTTCTGTAATGAAGCTTTGCTCAGTGTCCTCTATTAGAAGGACCCAGCAAATGTCTGACTCACAACAGGAGGCTGTAGCTACTTTATTGGCAATTTATATTTGAAAAGCATTAATCTGAAGATCCTAGCTGGTAGCAATGCAGCAAAGGGAATGAAGAAGAGAGAATGTAATGAAGATTTAGGCAATCTTCACTTACACCCATGTTGAATGTGTTCTGGGGTCAAGACTTGAGAATCAAGATGGTTTACATGCTTCCTATATTCAGTGAGCCTTTATACAAAAGGTATGAATGTAAGCAAAATTTTCCTGCTACTATCAGAATCATATCATTTCTTCAGGAAAAAAAACCCTCTAATTGCAATTGGAATGAAATCATTTGTTTCTCCAGCTCTCTGCTTAGATTCTCTTTTCTTTCAGTTGTGCCCAGGTCTTTTTCCAAGATGGCACTGACCAAAGGAGAAATAGCTGATTCCTGAAGTGGCTCTGCCAGTACAGCAGCATTTACTGGCTACAGAGGACCTTTTGCAGCCCAAGATGCTATCAATCAGAGAAGTAACCGTATCCATCTGGCACAAGGTAGCACGGAAACCCACTTTCACACCATTTATGATTCATCTTGTCACAACAAGTGATGCCAGGGACCAAACCACTCTTGAGTCTTTCTAGCAGCTAGGTACATTCTACTTCCCCAGCTTGATGAGTTGACATATTAACTCCAGTGACTTACGGAGTGGCAATTCTTTTACTTATCACACCTCATAGCAAGGAGCATAGTGGAAAAAATAAACTACGCTTAAATACAAAGAAGACCAAACTGTCAATAGGTACAACAACCAGCTTGAGAACTAATAATGAACATATCAGAAGTAGATAGTTTCTGCCTTTTGTAATCAACCATTAAAAAAAATGGAAAATATATTGTTGAGATGAAATGATGTGTCTATGCCTACAAAAATCAGAATAATGCAAATAAATGCATTTTAAAGCAAAAGTTGAAAGAGCAGCAAAAGTTATTTTAAAGAAGCAAGATAAGGAAAGTATTAACTCTTTTGATCTAGAATTATCAATAATTCGACTTGAAAAATGCCATGGACAACCAAGAAGACCAATAAGGCTCAGGCTGACAAAAATTGGCTTCCCACAAGCCTTTTCAGGTGGGAGACCAGGTGTACCTCTCAACTAAATATGTCAAATTGAAAATGCCTTGCAAGAAACTGGGCCCAAAATACCTGGGGCCTTTCTCAATTGTATGGGTAAGCAATCCTGTAACCATGGAACTGAAATTTCCACCTGTGCTGGGGGAAGGTGCACCTCATGTTCCACAGCAACCTCCTGAAACCCTTGGAAGACCCCAATATCTTCCCCCTTTCCCAGCCGCTGGGTCCTGTAGGGGGGGAACTGTACAAAATTCACTGTGTTAGACTCGTGCTTTAATAGGGGTAAATTGCAGTACCGAGTACAGTAGAAAGGATATCCCACCACTGATGTCTCATGGGATGTGAGAGTCACACAATTGCTTATGAGGTTCCACAGGAAATATCCCCACAAACTGGGGGGGATACATATCAGGGTGCAATGCCTAACTCCTATGTCTCCTATCTTCCAGGTCCAAGTGGGGGGGGGGAGCTGCCTGTCGAGTCCCAATCCAGGGATCGCCATACCTGGTGGGGGGAGACCATAGAGCACCACACAGTGGATAAGATGACTGGAGCGATGGGTGAGGCTGTGGCAGTGGGACTCCCAGTACTGCATTGACAAGCCACTCTCCAGCTGATTGCTCTTGTGGACAGCCCTCCAGGAAGGAAATAAATGCCTGCAAATGCCAAGCACCTAAAATGCAACCAGGAGACCATATAGTGGGGCCAGCCATTGGAACATTATAAGTTATAAGTACATATTGGGGAGTCTGTAATAACTGTCTGATCGCTCTTTGACTGTAAGGACGTCTCAGCTATCCTTGGGAAAGCATGACTTGAAACAATTAGTTATCAAAAGGAACTTTTCTGAGAGAAAGTGATTACAGAAAAATCAGGCAGAATCTGAAGTTCCTGTGCAAAGCCATTCATTTCAATTCCTTCCTTCACCCGTCCACCAGTAGCCAATACAATTCCACATAAGTGTTTTGAGAAATCTGAGGCATTAGCTTGATAGCGGTTCTTCCCCACAGCGACCTTGGTATCAGGCTAGAATCAACAGGGAGAAGCCCATCTCTTTTCAAGAAAGCCCCCCTCACAAAATCCCAGGCAGTTACAGCAAAAGTGAAAGCATGCAGGGAATGCAACCCCAATAACCTCCTTCCCCCTCCTCCATTGGAATGGCAGCATCCCAGCTGGGGACCTGATATGTTTCACCCAGAAGAAGGATGGCTTATATCTGTAGCTGTTGTGGCCCAGCAGGAGCCGTTGGAGCTGCCACCAGACTCTGAGAGTGAGGGTTCCTATGAGTCAGCTGGAGGACCCTGGGCAGGGTTCTGACTCTGAGCAGGGATCGGAGAGTCTGGTCGGCCACCAGGAGGCGCCTGAGGCATGGAGCAGCAGTGAGAGCCAAAGGAGAGGGGCTCCGGATGCCATGCCTTGGAGTAGTGGGGAGGAGTCATGGGACAGTGACTCAGACATAAGCAGGGAGTTCTTATATGCCCGTTATCGCCGCACCCACAGGCGCAAGGAGCAAGGGTGCAGTTACCGGCGGTAATTGCTCTCAGCTGCTGATAAGTAGACTCCCCTTCAGTCTATAAAAGGATTGACTGAGCATACGCCCTTTGCAGAAGTCAACAAAGGAATTATTCGGGACTTCCGGCGGATGCCACCAGGGCAATGGACGCTCCCTTTAGAGCGTCCGATCTACAGCTGATTGTTTCGCCGGGAATCGCAGACATCGGCGATTCCCAGGGGCGAAAATCCTCTGCCTCGGGCAAAGAGGCGGAGGAGAGCTTTTTTGGGCTGGGTTGAGCCCGTTTGGACCCTCCAGGAAGGAATTCCTGGAGGTAGAAGCGGTGCTCCCCAGGTGGCCCGAGAGGAAGCTCCAACAGCTGGCAAGCTCTGGAAGGCACGTCTCCGTTTACATTGTTGATTGGTGCTGAATTGTAATGGTCAGACTGAGACTGAAGCGGTGGCTGCAAGTATTTTTGGGTTTTTTTTTCTGCTTTCTCTTATTATTCTACAGCTTTATAACAAAGACTTTCACTTTGGGGGAAAAAAACGGAGAACTTTTTCCTTTTAAAATGGCTACTTTTCTTTCTCTGCTTGTTCTCCTTAATTGACTCTTACTGAAACCTTATACAACAGTGCCATCTGGTGGTTGGAATTGAAAAAGAGGGGGGAAAAAAGAAAAGAGGATTTTCCTTTTGTTTGTTTGTTTTTTTTTTTTTTTTTTTTTGACTTGCTTGACGCCTTGGCAAGTTATGGCTGCACAGAGAGGTATCAAGCCCAAGGGCACCTCCTCTCCTTTACAACAATCTCAGCTGTCCTTGTTGGCACAACCTCAATCTCAATCCCAAAATCCACCACCTGCAGCAATTACCAATAAAGAAATATTGGAGACTTTGAACATTAAGTTTGGTGATATGGAGAAAAATATGTTGGATTTGAAACAACAAATGAGAAGCCAACAGGACCAAATGGATCAAATGAACCAAACTATGGAAGAGATGAGGGATCAGGCAGCTCGGGCTAATCAAGATATTAGAAATGATGTAGTTTCTGCCCTTTCTGGACTGGTTGTAAATTTGGAATTCCTGGATGATGCGGTTAAAGAGACTCAGAAGGATGTTGGAAAATTGGAATACCGGGCAGACAAGTTGGAAGAGAGGGCGGATAGAATTGAGCTTGAGCAGTTGCTACTCCAGTACAAGCAGTTAGAGGCTGTTCTGCGGGTAAGGGGTTTGCCAGAGGATAAAGATAGCGGGAAAGGAGAAGATTTGAGGGTGATTTGCGCGGAGGCTTTTGCCCCCCTTCTACAAGTGGATCCAAAAGAGATTCTCCAACAGATTGAGAAAGCCTACAGAGTTAACTCCTGGTATGCAAGACAGCGAAACTTGCCAAGAGATGTGGTGGTTCATCTGGAAAGCAGATACCTGCGTAATGAGATTGTACAGGCTGCATATCATCAGAGATGTACTGTGCGAGATCAGGAGGTGAAAGTTTTGAAAGAAATACCATTGAAAATGCTTAGGCTGTGCAAAGAGTTTAAATTTTTGACGGATGAGCTGAAGAAACGTAACCTGCAATTTAGATGGGAGTTGCCAATTGGCGTTACTTTGATTTACTCTGGGAAAAGATATCGATTGGATTCTACTCAGAAGGCCAGAGATTTTTATTCCAAGGTTCTGAATGCTGACGAGCCAGGATTGGAATCGGAAAAGACCCAGCCTGTTCAGCAGGAGCCAATAGAGATAGCAGCCTCAGCACTTGCGTCAGTTGATAAACAGCTTGTGGAGAGACTGGAAGAAGCAGTAGGCTTGGGATTGGAATTTAAAGAACAGAGAATTACTAGAGCAACGGCAAAGAAAATGGAGAAGACTATACAGTAAACTTCGAGTATCTCTGTTGATGTACCTACACAATCTGAAGCCGTGGGAGGAGCAAGGCCTAAGAGATTTCCTACTGATATGAGGGCTATGCTTCAGAAGCTTCAAACTAAGCTTGACGATGGTCAGGCTGCGGACCTGGAATGTTAATGGACTCAATTCCCCACAAAAAAGAAGAAAGGTTTTCTATTATTTGAAACAGCATAAAAATGATGTAATTTGCCTGTAGATTTATGAAAGTTAAGGCTTTATGGATTAAAATATGGTGGATAATGCAGAAGAAGATTTTTAAAAGAAAAATTAAATTTGCCCCCCAATTTTTTCTATTGGGCATAGTACCTGACTGCACTGTTGCTGAAACTAAATTAATATTGTATATGATTACAGCAGCTAGACTGCTGGTAGCACAATATTGGAAGAAAGCAGAATTATGCTCTATAGAAGAATGGATACTTAAGGTAGCAAATCTTGCCGAAATGGATAAAATTTCTGTATATCTAAAAGATCACTCTTACGATAAGTATATTATAGATTGGTATCCCTGGATTGATTTTGTAAAATTAAGGTACGGTCCAAAGGAAGTGTCTATGGGATTTGGTTGAGAAATGTTTCATAAATATGTAGTAATGGTTTTGGAAAGGAGGTTATGATGTTTTTTTTTCCTTTTTTGTCTTTTTTGTATTATCCTGTTCTTATTCTGATATATGCATATTATTATTGGGATATTTGTTTTTCAGATTTGCTGGTAACTGTGCTTCTGTCTCTATCTGGGAAGTCAGGGGTTGGGTTAGGGAGGGTTAGGGTGGGGAAACGGGGGGGGGTGGGTGGGGGGAGGGGGAGGGGAGGGAGAAAATGTTTAAAAAATTTTTTTGTTTTGTGTAAAACTTTTCAATAAAAAAAAACAAAGGAATTATTCGAGAAGTTCTGTCTTGGAAGCTTAGCATGCTGGACAGCAGCTATCGTGTCTCTGTGTTGGAGGTGTCTGAGAGCCTTGTTGCGGTGGATTACTGCCAAGGATCTGTCTGTCTGTGCAATAAATCCTGTTGAAGTAGTATTGTTCCGGAGCGTGTTCTGTGTGGGCGAGGGAAGAAGGGGGGTCAAAACATATAACATAATACATAGGAAAGAAAAAGAAAACATTTAGTTTCATTTAGTTTTATCAGGGTATTGGTTGTGAAATCGTTTGATTAATTTAGGGGCTCTAACATGGCGGTGGCTAACCCATTCATTTTGGGTGGCGGGAAAACATTTCCATGCCACCAGATAGTGAAGCGTCTCGCAATGTTTATGGGAGTCAAACATTTTCTTTTCAAAATGTTGCACACCTTCCACCATAAATGGTTCAGGAACAGGGGGAGGCATTCATCTAAAGGGAGGGGAAAATCTCATGTTTCAGCAGACTACAGTGAAAAAATGGGGTGGACTTACAAAAGGAGTAACTTTATTGTAACAGGGTTAATGATGCAGGAAAGGTCCAACAAATTTGGGTCCTAACATCTTAGGTTGCAATGACAGTAAATACTTTGTGGAAAGGTACAGTTGATCCCCCATATTACACTTCTTTGGCTCAATTCTTTTCTTGTCCACTTGACATTTAGAAGCCTCTCTAGCCTCAGTGTGCTTTACATACAACCGGCTGTAACTGACTGATCCTTTCTTTCAATGAGGGAATCACTTGGTCCTTGGTGGGTAACTCAGGCATAGCTTTGAAATCTTGAGTCCTGATGTTCTATCCTGTCTCTGCTTAGTAAATGCACAGGGCAACTGGACATGTCCAGCTTTCAATGTCTGTTTAAAGGGAGGGCCAACAGAATTATCATTTTATTAAATGCAATTTTTTACAAATTTGAAATATCTTGCTGCTTTTGAATCATGGCATCTTCATAATCAGGAGACTTCGGCTAATTGACACATACAGTTTTGCTCTCAATTAAGCCAGTCCATCCTGGATGGAGCATACATTACTGTAATTATGGAACAATTCATCATCTGTTAGTGTCTTTTTTAGGGCGGAGGCCACATTGCTGCTGACAGCTTTTCTTTCTGCTGTGATTTGATGGTCACTTGGGCTGCCAGCTGACACAAAGGGAGCACTGGTTTGATTATTTCTGCTTTGGAGCAATTGTATTGTGGCATCCCTGATAGAGCATCAGCCAGGATATTCTTTCTGCCCGGGATGTAGCATAAAGTGAAATTGAAGCACTGAAAGTATTGCATCCAACATGTTTCTTTAGGGGAAAGTTTATGAGGGGTTTTCAGTGCTTCCAAGTTTTTGTGATCAGTCCATACCTGGAAAGGGATTTTGCTTCTTTCTAAACAGTGTCTCCAGAAGAGGAGTGCTCATCATATGTTGTAAGCCTTCTTCTCCTATATGCCCAGTATTGCTCGGTTTCCAACAGTTTCTTTGAGCTATACGTACATAGTTGTAACTGCCCACTCTCATTCTCTGTAACATTAATGGTGTCTGCTTGTATGATGAAATGTTTGTCATGGTCTGGGTGTTTCAGCACCAGCTCGGGCATGAAAATGGGTTTTGAATGTGGCTTGACATTCCATTGTCCATTTCAAAGGCTGGCTGGTTGGGTTTGTTTCGTTTCCCCCTTTCATTTTTAGCAAATTTGTGATGAACATGGTTATTTGGTGAAAAGATGGGATAAATTGCCTGTAAAAGTTAGAATCCTAGGATGCTTTGTAACTTTCTTCATATGGGCAGAGCCCATCCTAGCACAGCCCTACTCCTTTTGGAGTCCAGTTCAATCCCTTTGTGGGAATTATCTTGTCCTGGTGCAATGGATACTTGGAAAATTTGGCAACGATCTTAGCAACACAAAGCTTCTTTGGGACCACTCAAATCAACCTCAACCAAAACTTTGGTTTTGGTGTGAATTAAAATGCCATTCAAATGCACAAGCATCCCTTTATATAGGTGTTCATGTAGAACTGTACTTCAATAATGAGATGCCTGAAGACTGCAGGGGCTCCTTGATATCCAAATGGAAGCACTTTAAACTGGAAACCTTGCAGGCAGTTGAAAGTGGTCTTTCATTTCCCTGATTCTAATGTGGCAATACACTTCCTGCAAGTCCAGCTTGGTCAAAAGTTTTCCTTTTGCCAAACGGGCTAGCATGTTTATCAGAGGGAGAGGGTACACGTTTGACATACTGTATATACTGCATTCAGATCATGATAGTCAATGTAGAGATGCAAAGTCCCCTCTTTTTTCTCCCTGAATAAGATTGGGGCCACAACCTGTGGTCACACCAGTGAATGAATAAGTCTACTAGCTAGGTTTTTATCAATGAATAAGTGCCATTCTTCCAATTTTCTAGGGGTCATTGAGTATAGTTTCAGTTTTATTAGTTTTGTCCCCAGCACAATTTCAATGGCACAATCTGTGGACCAGTGGAAAAAAGTTCACCCAATCCCTTTTTGCTAAACACATCCATCAGATCTCTGTATTCCTTAGGAATGGTGGGAAGAGGCTTTGCTTAGATTGCTACACCAAATTCAGCACCCACCAATCAGCACCTACCTATCCTCTCAGAAAAGCATGACTCTTGAAACAATTAGTTATCAAAAGGAACTTACTGAGAGAAAGTGATTGCAGAGAAGTCAGGTGAAATCTAAAGTACATTCACTGCCAGCTCAGCCAATATAATTAATTTCACCATCTATT
Source organism: Natrix helvetica (assembly GCF_964273705.1). NCBI lineage: Eukaryota > Metazoa > Chordata > Lepidosauria > Squamata > Natricidae > Natrix > Natrix helvetica. Next base: position 77,948,722 of record NC_138554.1, on the reverse strand, counting down.
CTTCTCTTGTAGAGATCTGTGGGTTTTTCCATATCTGTGCATACAAAAGTCTTGGATTCCCAGTAGTAATACAAGGGTTAAATTTCTCAGTGACACTACCTGTCATAGTATAGACCAGGGGTGTCAAAATCAAGGGCTGTGGGCCAAATGCAGAAATAGCAAAGAACTCACCTGCAGTGCCTCTGGCAACCAAAATGGGGTGCTGGGGTGGTGGTGCATGAGCTCCATGCCCCATTTTCAGCCTGGACAGCCTCCTGCAGCACTCTGCCAGTGAAAACAAGTGTGGGGGCTGCATGTTTCCCCTACACCCCATTTATGGCCTGAATGGTCTCCTGCAGCACTCTGCCTGTCAAAATGGGACACAGGGGGCTGCCAAATTAAATGCCTCCCATCTGTACTTTTCTTTTTTAAAAAAAAAACCATTGAATTGCAAATTCTATAATGGCATATCATTCTGACTTAATGGGTTGGGTTGCTGAACTTTAGTGTCTGTTTTTCAATCTGTGCATGTGTTTGTGCATGTTGCACTTTTGGGTAGATTTAGAACCAGAAAAATTGTATTTTGTGGGGTTAATTGGTTAAGGTCACAGCACGGAGATGGCCTTGGTCGCGTTGGTAGATGATCTCTGGAGGGCCAGAGATAGGGGTTGTTCCTCTATTCTGGTCCTATTAGATCTATCAGCGGCTTTCGATACCATCGACCATGGTATCTTATTGCGCCGGCTGGAAGAGGTGGGCGTAGGGGGCACCGTTTTGCGGTGGTTCTGCTCCTACCTCTCCGACTGGACGCAGTGTGTGTTGGCAGGGGAGCAGAGGTCGACCCTGAGGCCACTCACCTGTGGGGTGCCACAGGGGTCGGTCCTCTCACCCCTCCTGTTCAACACATACATGAAGCCACTGGGTGAGATCATCCATGGTTTTGGGGTTGGATACCATCTGTACGCTGATGACACGCAGCTGTACATTTCCACCCCAAACCACCCCAACGAGGCCGTCAAAATGATGTCCCGGTGTTTGGAAGCCGTCCGGGTCTGGATGGGGGACAACAGACTTAAACTCAACCCCTCCAAGACTGAGTGGCTGTGGCTACCGGCACCCCGGTTCAACCAGTGGATGCCATCGCTGGCCATAGGGGGCGAACAACTGCCCCCCGTGGAACGGGCGCGCAATTTGGGCGTCCTCCTTGATGCCCGGCTGTCGATGGATGACCATCTGACAGCCGTGGCGAGGGGGGCGTTCCACCAGGTTCGTCTGGAGCGCCAATTGCGCCCCCTATTGGATCGGGACGCCCTACACACAGTCACTCATGCGCTGGTGACGTCCTGCCTGGACTACTGCAATGCTCTCTACATGGGGCTCCCCTTGAGATGCACCCGAAGACTACAGCTAGTTCAGAATGCAGCCGCGCAGGCCATCATGGGAGGAACAAGATACTCCCATATAACACCACTCCTGCGCGAGCTGCACTGGCTGCCTGTGGTTTTTCGGGTGCGTTTCAAGGTGTTGGCTACTATCTTTAAAGCGCTCCATGGCATGGTGTTAGGGTGTAACCAACAAGTTGGGTAGACAATATATTGCACAAGGCATGTTATGTATCTTTAAGAGAGGAGCTCTGCTAATTAGTAGATTACAGCATTTAAATTGCAGCTGATGTTGTTGCTCTCTCTCTCTCTCTCTCTCTCTCTCTCTCTCTCTCTCTCTCTCTCTCTTGATGTATGATAACTGCTGTCTAACTGTTACTACTGTTGCTACTACTTACTGTGTGTAAGTTATTTGCTACTTGTATCCAAGTTATCTTGGTAGTATTGGACTGTTTTTTCTGTGTATGACTTTTTGGCTGTGTTTATGGATTTTGCTATATTCTTCAAAAAGTAAAGTTTATTTTGTTACTTTACTATCCATTATTCAGTGTGATTGCTTTATCTATCGCACGCTGCGTATACTTTACAGGGTTGCTCTGTTATAACCTCGACCTGGGGTTCATTGCTAGTGCTTGATCGCACCAGTACCTAACATTGGTTATGGGCCCAGACGCCCTGCCTTAACCATAATTTTTTTTTTTAAGCACCACTTTTTGGATAGTTTATTTTTGTGAATATGGCACAAGAACAGTCTGCTGCACTCTCCATGATTACCCGGTTTGATGGAACCAACTATGTTTCCTGGTCCTTGAAGTGTTCCCTACTTCTGCGTAGAGAAGGACTGTGGTTTGTGGTTCAGAACCCACCAGATGTTACAGATTGGGATCCTGCTGATAATGAGGATGCGAAGAAGATTGCGCAGTTTAACAGGGACAATGAGAGAGCTCTCTGCATTATTGGACTAACACTGAATGACCAGCAACTGGTCCATATTCGTGGCGAAGAGTCTGCTGCTAGGTGTTGGAACACATTGCGGAGAATTTATGTTCGGGACAGTGTGGGTGCTCATATTCATCTCACACGGAAACTGTTTAGAGCCCGTTTGCAAAAAGGTAGTGACATGTTGGCTCATTTAGACTTCATGAAGAAAACTTTGCAGGATTTGCAAGAAAAAGAGTTGATTTTTTCTGAGCTTCAACAGGTGTATATTATTCTATCATCGCTTGATGAAAGCTACGACTCTTTTGTTTCCTCATTGGAAGTTCTTTCACGAGATGAACTGACATTATCTGAGGTTACCGGGAGATTGCTTGAAGAGTCCAGACGAAGAGAGGATAGAGTTCAGTTCAGAGACAATCAATCACAAGAAGAAACACAGTTTTCAACTGTAAATTTTGTTAAGAAATGTTATTCTTGTGGTGGTAAGGGGCATATTGCTAAGAACTGTAAAAATAGCAAGAAAAGGAGTGTTGCTAATAGTAAAAGAAAAAGCAACAATGTTACTGTAACTGTAGCTAAGGTAGATAAGGCTGTAAACCATAGATTCTGGGTGGTTGACAGTGGCGCATCCCATTCTATAACTAAGGTTAAAGAAAGGTTTGTTACTATGAAGGCTAGCAAACAGCACATTTCCTTAGCAAATGGTTGGAAAATTAAGGCTTCAGGTGAAGGTACAGCTTATTGTCCATGTATTAATGAAAAATTGGAAATGTTATATGTACCTAAAATGAAATTTAACCTATTATCTGTAAAAGACCTTGTGAAATGTGGGTTTACAGTAACATTTAAGAATGATAGATGCATTATTGAAAAGGAAGGTAATAGTGTTATTGCCAATTTGGAGAATAATTTATTTATTCTACATGAGAACTCTTTAAATATTGCGAGTTCTGAACCTGGTTATAAGAATAAACAGCCCCATGATAACTGTATACATCTACTTCATAGACGTTTAGGCCATGTAAATTTTAAAATGGTACTTCAAACTGTTATTCTATCTAATGGAATCAATTTGAAACCTTGTTCAAAATATCTTAACTGTAATGCCTGTAACCAGGCTAAAAGTAAGGTTACCCCTGCAAACCGGTTTCAAGGATTCAAGACATCTAAACCACTGGATGTAGTGTTTGCAGACCTAATTGGCCCTAAGAAACCTAGCTTAGGAGGTGCCTGCTATATACTCAGCATTATGGACCATTATTCTAGGCATGGTTTCTGTTATGTAATGAAATCAAAGGCAGAAACTTTCCAACATTTTACTAAATGGTTAAAGTTTGTTGAACGTAAGATGGATAAAAAAGTACTTTGCCTAGTCACTGATAATGGGTCTGAATTCACTAATCATAGGTTTACATCAATGTTGGAGAATGCTGGTATAGAACATAGGCGTTCTGCCCCCTACAGGCCAGAACATAATTCATTTATTGAAAGACGTGGTCAATCATTGCAGGCAATGACCAGAACTATGCTGGTTGATTCTGGTTTGTCAGAAAAGCTTTGGGGTGAGGCTATAATGTGTGCAAACCATATTCTGAACATAGTAGTTAACTCAACTACTGGTAAGATTCCTTATACTCTTTGGCATGGTAGGAAGCCTGATTTGAGTTATTTACACACATTTGGTGTCCCTGCTTGGGTGCATATTCCCTCACAAACTAGACGGAAGGATCAAAGCAGAGCTAGGAAGATGGTTTTTGTTGGGTACAATTCCAATCATAGATCGTTTAGGTTCTGGGAACCTGGAACTCGGAGAATTATGCACAGTGCTAGTGCTAAATTTTCAGAACATGTTGGTTGGGAGAAGCTAGAACAAGAGTTTCACAAGGTTTGTGATGATATAGATGTTGATCGTTTGGTTAATCATGATACACCAAATGAGCAGTTAGAGAATCAGGATGGTCCATCTATTACTCTGAAAAGGGAGGAAGATGTAGATGTAGAATCTACTCGTGAGGTGGAACAGGATGATTCTGCAAGTCCTGTATTGCCTAGGAGGTCTACTAGGGACAGGCATCCACCCGATAGATACCAAGCCAGTGTAGTATTGCAAGTTAGCATAGAACCTTCTAGTTTTGCAGAGTTAATGCTGTATCCTGAAAAGGAAAAGAAATTGTGGAAAACAGCTATGGAGAAGGAGTTGAAATCCTTACAGGAATTGAAGGTTTATGAAGAAGCTAGGCTCCCTTCAGGGGAGAGTGCAATTGGCTGTAGATGGGTGTTTAAAATTAAAAACGATGCTGCTGGCAATGCTATTTATAAGGCTCGTTTAGTTGCTCAAGGGTTTTCCCAAACTGAGAGGGATTACGATGAGGTTTTTGCTCCGAGCTTGAAAGCCTCTACGTTGAGGGCAGCATTGGTGTGGGCTGCTAAGTATCGGCGTAATGTTACCCATATTGATGTTGAAACAGCGTATCTGCATGCTCCATTGCAGCATACCATTTATATGAAGATGCCACCAGGTGTGGATTCTAATGGCCAGACTGGTTGTTGGAGACTTAAAAAGAGCCTTTATGGTTTAAAACAGTCCGGTTTTGAGTGGAACAGATGTATAGTAAATGAACTAAAAGCTATGGGATTTATTCCAGGTTTGGCTGATCCTTGTTTATTTAGACGGGTGAAAAATGGTTTGATCTCGTTGTTGCTTTTGTTCACGGACGATATAGCTATTATTACTAGGTCTGAGCAGGAAGCTATTGACATTGTTTCACAATTAGAGAGTAAATTTAAAATCCGGAATTTGGGTGAAATTAAGCATTATCTGGGCTTAGACGTGGTTAGAACCAGTAAAGGTTTTAAGCTGTCGCCGGCTGGTAAAATTAATCATTTACTTAAGAAATATAGCATGGAGCTATGTAAGACTGCAAAGACACCAATGGCATTGGAGTTTAAACCTGAGGTTACTGAGGGTACTGGTTTTGATAAGGGAATCTATCAATCTTTGGTAGGTAGCCTAATGTACCTAAGTAATTGGTCTAGACCAGATATATCATTTAGTGTGAACCAACTGGCTAGATTCAATGATAGTCCTTCAGAGAGGCATTGGCAAGCAGCAAAGCATGTGCTGCGTTATTTGAAGAAAACTATCCACTATGCATTATATTTAGAACCGAATAGGGATTTAGTTTTGACTGTTTATGCTGATGCTAATTTTGCAGCTGCTATAGATAATAGGAAGTCAACTTCCGGCATAGCCTTTATGCTAGGTGGTGTACTGATTGGATGGAAGTCGATACGACAGAAACACATAAGCTTATCCACAATGGAAGCTGAGTTTTCATGTTTGTCGTTGACATGTACTGAGCTGATATATTATAAGCAGTTGCTTATAGATATGGGATTAAGTATCAATGAACCTTTTACTGTTTATGAAGATAATCAGGCAGCAATAAAAATGGCGACTAGTTTAGCTATTAAGACGAGATCGAAGTATACTGATTTGAGGTATCTTAATGTTCGACAAAGCATTAAGGATGGCCTGATAAAGTTGGAATATTGTTCAACTGAAGACAATTTAGCAGACAACTTCACTAAGGCACAACGTTCAGTAAAACATACCTCATCATGTGAAGGTTATCATCTTACATTGTGAGTGGATATATTGATCTACCCAAAGGGGAGAATGTTAGGGTGTAACCAACAAGTTGGGTAGACAATATATTGCACAAGGCATGTTATGTATCTTTAAGAGAGGAGCTCTGCTAATTAGTAGATTACAGCATTTAAATTGCAGCTGATGTTGTTGCTCTCTCTCTCTCTCTTGATTGATGTATGATAACTGCTGTCTAACTGTTACTACTGTTGCTACTACTTACTGTGTGTAAGTTATTTGCTACTTGTATCCAAGTTATCTTGGTAGTATTGGACTGTTTTTTCTGTGTATGACTTTTTGGCTGTGTTTATGGATTTTGCTATATTCTTCAAAAAGTAAAGTTTATTTTGTTACTTTACTATCCATTATTCAGTGTGGTTGCTTTATCTATCGCACGCTGCGTATACTTTACAGGGTTGCTCTGTTATAACCTCGACCTGGGGTTCATTGCTAGTGCTTGATCGCACCAGTACCTAACACATGGGACCTAGTTACCTGCGGGATCGCATCTCACCTCACACATCTCTACGACCTATTCGCTCTCACAGGGAGGGATTCCTCCAGGTGCCATCCGCCAAGCAGTGCCAACGGGTGGCGCCTAGGAGTAGAGCCTTCTCTGTGATGGGCCCAACTCTCTGGAATGACCTCCCCCCCCCGATATTAGAACTATTAACGACCTCCACTCCTTTCGACAGAAGCTTAAGACCCACCTGTTCCAATTAGCTGGCTTAGCCGATTTATAGCTCCATCTTTCACCTCCTGGCAAACATCTTATTGTGGAATTTTTAAGGGAATTTTAATCTTATTTGTATTTTAATTAAATATGGTACAGTATATTTTCTACCTCCTCCGTCTATGTCTATGTTTATGTATATGCATTCTATTTTGATATGTATATGGTTTTTAATAATGACTGTACACTGCCCCGAGTCCTGCCTAGGAAAGGCGCGGTTTATAAATAAAAGTTTGATTGATTGATTGAATCAGTTGGCAAACCACGTTAATTAAATTAGTCAAAATCCACATTCCTTCCTCTTAATCCTTTTGCTTACAAGAAAGACACATAAACATCACATTCCATGGAGCAAAATATTAACTAAGTAGAGAGTCACATATCTATATCATGAAGTGTCCATGAAGTGTCCATGAGGTGTCCATGAGGAAAGCATGCATCTGTAAACCAATCAATAGTTGCCAAGGGGATTTATCTGTCCAATGAGCTTTTACTATTCTGAGAAGTTTGACAATAAAAGGGAGCCCCGAACAATGCTTGGTGGGTGCATTCCCATCACAACCTTACTCCTGTCTGCGTCTTCTTTTCTACATTACCAACATCTGGTGACCCTGACGTGATCTCCTATACTCATTCGGCCGGACGAGACCAGGTGCACCTCAGCGAACTTCGCTCCCAATTTTTGTGAGTATGGGGAGGGGGAACTGTCAGCTCCGCAGAAGGTTCATGCTAAAGAGCTGCAGAAATTACTTAAATGTAGTGACAGGAGTTAGTCTACGTAAATTAGAAAACAGTAGGTGAAATAGGTTGTCGATGTCCCTGGTATCCTGAGGCAGGTACTTGGGAATTAGGGGACTGGATAAAAATTGGAATACAATTGCATACCGAGCAGGACTTCCTGTGGTGATGTCAGCGTGCTTGGAGTTGAGGAACGGGAGCTCTCCTGATCTCTAACTCCAACTTCTTCGTTTGGGCTCATTTTTGAGTGCTGTGGATCCTGGAGGGACCAACAGATTAAGGGGGAAACTCTGAAGACACTGGGGTGATAAGGCAAATCCTCCCAGCGGCAGGAGAAATCCTCTAAACGGACGAGGAATCATCCTGCCACTTTGTCAGGACCGGAGCAATGGTGACCACATAAGAAGGAAGCAAAGAGAGAAAGCAGTTGAAATCGAGGTATCTGTTACTATTATTGACAACCCAAAGAAGAGGGAAACAATGCATAACTGGCAGAAAGGCGAGCTGGAAAGAAGGAGGCTCTGAGAAGGAGATTTTTCAGACTTTTGCCGAAAAGCTGTGAGAGCAGAATTACTGACCTTGAATTGACAGCATAAATAACTTGAACTAAATTGGCCAGAAACCTGGCATGGATAACAGGAGTAGGACATAGCAGCTGTTGAGAAGATGTGTAAAGTACAGAAGAATTGTTCAACATTCGGGTTGGTTGTTGACTTGTTGACTTTTTTCTTCTTGCTCTTTTGGAACGATTAGAGGGCTTCATTACCCACCCACCCACCCCTATTTTCCTTTGTCGCTGGACTGGTGGCATTAACTGATTGTCACTAACAGTGATACCGAACAGAGGGTGACACCTAGTGGATCAAAATTTGAACCTGTGGTCTGAAGAAACCAGTAACCATTTATTACTTATTACCCTTATAATTGATACAATTGAGAGACATCTATTTGTATAAGATAACTCTAAGATATATGATAATTAAGGATCAAAATAGAATGGAATAATACATAAGAATGTGTAGATATTGAAACGTGATATTAAGGAAGGTTAATTATTGCTAAATACTGAGATAGATAATTATTGATAAGATTGATAACATTGATATTGCTGATAAAATAGAAGTAAAGTAGAACTTATATGCAATTGTGGACAAGGATAAATAGGGGGATAAGAATGGCAACTTCAGGAAAGTTAATTAAAAAAACCACACCTAATATGACTTCGGCAACACCCCCCTCCTCAAAGCAAAGATCAATTGAGAGCGCATTGGGACTGGAGAAAGGCGGAAAGATGGCAGAAACAACAGGACCAGCACCAACAATGCAAAGTATGCAATTAATGCTTCAAACGATACAAGAGACGCTTATAAAAAACCAAGAAGTGACAGCTACAAATCATGAAGAGACAAGGAGGAATCATGAAGAAATGAAAAATGAAATGGGAGAACTGAAAGGAAATATTAAAACCGTGGATGACAAAATTGAAAAGATACAGAATGCCTTAGCAATCAATGAACAGAAAATCCAGAACATCGAAACAAAAATAGAACAAACAGATCAGAAGATGGAAAAAATGGAGCTAGAATATAGACAAGCGAATAAAGAACTAGAGTTATCAATAATTCGACTTGAAAATGAAAGAGCTGCATTCTATTTAAGATTCCAAAACATACCGGAAGAGAAGGAGGAAGATCTGAAAGGAAAAATGAATGGAATCTTCACTGAAATTTTACAGAGGAAAGAACAAGAGTTGAGAGGGGATATTGATGAAGCTTACTGAGTGCATACTAATCATGCCAGAAGACACAGGCTCCCGAGAGAAGTGCATGTAAGATTTGCCAAAAAAACAACCAGAGATGAGGTATACAAAAAAATCAGAGAATGGACGATTACATATCAGGGAAAAGGGTTGATCACGCTTAAACAGATTCCACGGAGAATTCGTGAACGACGTAGACAATTTTTAACAAACCAGTTAAATAAAAACAGAATAATGTACAGATGGTTGATACCAGAAGGGGTATTGGTGTCTTGGCAAGGAAAAAGATATAAGATAGAGAATATAGAAGAAGCGCAGGAATTCTATGAGAAATACTGCATAGGGGAAGAAGAACAAGCAAGTAAAGAGGACCTAGAAAGGGGAAGTCGAGGCCAAGAGGAAGAAACATCAGAAGACAAAGAAAGAAACAGGAAAGAAGAACAGAGGCAAGAAAGAGAGAGAGCAGAAAAGGAGGGCGCGACAGGGAAAAGTCAGATACAAACTAGAAGCAACAAACAAAACCCATCTAAAGATGGACCAGGAAATAACAATTATCTCAACAAACTTGAATGGACTGAACGCACCAAAAAAAAGAGCGCAGATGTTTAACAAACTTAAGAAACTGAAGGTAGATATAATCTGCATACAGGAAGTGCATATTAAAAGGGAGCATAAGAACCTATTGGAAAACAAAAAACTAGGGAAATTATACACAGCAGTAGCAGAAAAAAAAAAGAGGGATAGCAACCTATATAAAGGAAAAAATAAATTCCAAAGAAGTCTACTCTGATGAAGAAGGCAGGATACTAATGATTGAATTAGAGACAACAGAAAAACCGATATTATTAATAGTCATATATGCACCAAATCAGAAACAAGAGGAATTCTGTAGGAAACTACACAACAAAATAAGCGATTAGAATATGAAAATATTTGCTTAATTGGGGATTATAATGCAATAGTAGATTAAAAAATGGACTATGAAAGCAAAAAGAAAAATAAAACGAAAAAAAATACGCTACCCAAATCCTTTTTTGAGATGGCAATGGAATATAAATTACATGATATTTGGAGAGAAAGGCACAAAACAAGAAAGCAATATACCTTTTATTCGAACCCCCATCAGTCACTATCAAGAATTGACATGGCTTGGATTTCATCTGGTCTATGCAATCAAGTAGATGAAATTGAAATAGAAGCAAATGAGTGGGCAGATCACAATCCAATAAAATTAAGATAGAAAGGTCAAAGAAGAAGAAAAAGATGGATGATGAACTCAAATATTATAAACGAAATAGAATACACTCAAATGCTGGAGAAAGAACTAAAACAATTTTTTAGAATAAATAAAAAAGAAGCTGCCTCAATTCAAAATCTCTGGGACACTATGAAAGCATACACAAGAGGCCTTACGATTGCCTATATGGCGAGGAAAATTAGAAAACAAAAAGAGCAACAAGAATGTATGCAAAAGGAACTTATGGAAGCCAAAGATGAACTCCAGAAAGACCCAAAGAATAAAATTAAAAAAGAAAAAAGAGAGATAATCAAACATAAGCTCAACTTAATAAATCAAAAGGAATTAGTGCAGAAAATTAAAGCAGCCAGACAAAATTACTTTGAACAAGCCAACAAACCTGGACGATGACTGGCATACAGACTGAAGAATGAAAGAGAAAAAAGGATGATATATCAATTAATAGATGATGAGGAAAGAATTCAATGCAAAGCAGAAGAAAAGAAGAAAATTATTCATATATACTTCACAAAACTATACGCACAAGATAGTATGGAGGAAAATAAAATAAAGCATTATTTAAACACAGCAAAGATAACACCAATCTCAAAAGAGCAAAGAGAGGCGATAAACAGGCCAATAACGTTAGCCGAAGTGGAACTAGTCTTGAAAAATCAGAAAAGTAATAAAACACCAGGACCAGATGGAATACCGGTGGAGCAATACAAATATAATAAAATAATATTGGAAGAGTTAGGGGTGGAAATGTTTAATGAAGTTTTAGGAAAAGCCAAGATATTGGAATCATGGACAGAAGCAATAATATCGCTAATCCCAAAAGAAGAAACCAGCCTACAAGAAATTCAAAACTACAGGCCAATTTCATTACTAAACTCCGATTATAAAATATTTGCAGCAATTATGGCAGGAAGAATCAAACAGGTTTTAAATGAACGAATACACCTAGACCAAAACGATTTTTACCCCACAGACATTAGAAATAATACGAGAATCATCCTAGATATAATAGAGTACTATGAGGCGCATCCAGGAAAACAAATGGTACTGGTTTTCCTTGATGCACAAAAAGCATTTGACAACGTAATCTGGAAATTTATAATAACAATATTGGATGAGATGAAATTCGGTGAAAAATTTATAAAAATGATAGAAGGATTTTATAACAATGAGACAGCCAAAGTTCTGATGAATGGAGAATTAATAGAGAAGATCAAAATAAAAAAAAGAGTCAGACAGGGCCCCCTCTCTCCTTTGCTGTTTATATTGACTTTGGAAATTTTATAAAATGAAATTCGAAGGACCAGGGAATAAAAGGTTTAAGACTCAAAAATGAAGAATATAAGGCCCAAGCCTATGCCGATGACCTAGTATTTGTACTAGAGGACCAATTAGAATCTAGTCGGAAATTAATTCAAAAATTAGAAGAATATGGCGAAGTGGCAGGATTAAAGATCAATGAAAACAAAACAAAAATGATAACCAAGAACATGACAAAAAAGCAAGAAGAGGAACTGGAAGTAACAACCAGAATGCAAATAACTAAGAAAGTGAAATACTTGGGGATCTGGGGGTCGGCAAAATGTTCCACAATTAAAGATGATAACTATAATAAATTAGTGATAGAAATAAAGAAAGAGTTAGAAAATTGGAAAAATATTCAACTATCACTCATGGGACGTATAGCGACAATTAAAATGAATATTTTAATATATGCACCAAATCAGGGAGTTGCTCCAGTGAGAGATCCTGTTGCTACTCTAAAGGCTCCTAAAGCCAACAAACAGAAAATAAGGAAGCAGTTTGCTCAGAGCAAGCCTGAGGTTCCTCATAAAACTGTTAATGTTAAAAATTCATGAACTGGTAAACCTTTGCATTCCAGGAGTATCCACAAGTGGCATAGAAGATTGGGGCATGCCAGTTTCCGTGTTCTTAGGAAAATGCCGGAGTTCGCAAAAGGTTTGGATCTAAAGGGGTGTAAGGTGTTTTTGGATTGTGCAGTTTGCAGGAAAGCCAAATCCAAAGCAGCTGCCATTCCCAAACATGCTACACGCCTGTCACATAGTAGGTCTTTTTCCACCAACAATTGGTGGCAAAAAGTATTTTCTAACAATTGTTGATCATTCTAGATATGGATTTGTATATCCTATGAGAGAGAAATCTGAGACCTTTCAGAACTTTAAAGACTTTGCAGCATTTGTTTCTACCCAATACCAAGTTTGCATCACCAGAATCCAAAGTGACCGGGGTGCCAAATTCATGTCTCAGCGTTTCCAGGACTGGATGCGTAAGAATGGAATTCTTCATCAGACATCCGCTCCGTACACACCGGCTCATAATGGAGTCGCAGAACGGAGACAGGGGGTTCTACAAACCATGATGCGTTGTCTCCTAGAAGACGCCAATCTCAGTAACATATACTGGGGTGAAGCTATCAAATATGCAAATTACATTGTCAACCGTACTTGGAGCAGTGTAATAAATCAGAGTCCTTTCTTCATGATGTATGGCTACAAGCCTGATCTCAAGAACCTCCATATTTTTGGTTCATACGCTATGGTGAACATTCCCTTAGCTCAAAGAAGAAAAGGAGGTCCAGCAGTAAAGAGACTGAGATTTATAGGTATTGATGATAATTCAAAATGGAGCAAATTTATTGACCCTAAACATTGTGATTTCTCAATCTGCTAATTTTGAGGAAGATATTGACTGGTCCAGGATTCATTCCAATGATCCTGGAGTTTATTTTCCTAGAGATAATGTTGCAGATGCCACGCAGCCTAATGACCAAGATTCACAGGCAGATATTCTATCTACCAGTTCTTCACAACCTGATGTTCTGTCTTCGCGAGCCTCAGATGCTGATGCTAGCGACGAAAGTGAGGATGAAGACAAAGAAGAGGAAGAATAGACTGTTGTTCCGAGATGTTCCAAGAGGGTCACAAAAGGTATCCCTCCATAACGATATTCATGGCAACTGACAAAAACACCCTTGCCTTTGATTTGCAATGTTACACTTCCTCCTGATATGTTCACACAAATCAAGCAGCTTCCTGATTCAGAGAAATGGTATCAGTCAATGCAGGATGAAATGGACAGTTTAAAGAAACAATGTATTTACACCTGCCAAACCTCCAGCAAACAAAAAAGTCATTGGCACTCGATAGGTCTACAGAATCAAGAAGAAACTGAATGGTGAGTCATTGTACAAGGCTAGACTTGTAGCTCAGGGTTTCACTCAACATTATCCTGAGGACTACACAAACACCTACTCACCAACAGTCAGAACTGAAAGTGTAAAAATTGCTTTAACCACTGTGACTATTCTTGGTTTAAAAGTTTTCCAGTTTGATGTGGACACCGAAAGAGTTAGAAAATTGGAAAAATATTCAACTATCACTCATGGGACGTAGAGTGACAATTAAAATGAATATTCTACCAAGAATCTTAATCCTGTTGTAAGCCGCATCTATTAATCCAGGTAAAAAATTCTTTCAAGAATTAAACAAAATAACCGCTAGGTTTATTTGGCAGGGACGAAAAGCGAGGATTAAACTAAAGTCAGTGCAAGACAGCAAGGAGAGGGGAGGTTTTGCATTACCAAATTGGGATCTATACGCATCGGCAGCATCAATAACATGGGTGAAGGATTGGATAGAGCTAAAGAATAAAGGAATTTTGACTTTGGAAGGCCATGATTTGCAAGCAGGCTGGCACACATTCCTATGGGATGATAAAAATAGAACGCACAAATACTTTCAAAATCATTTAATAGAAGAACGTTATTGCAAAAATGGCTCAAAATTTAAAAAAAAAACACTATGTGAAAATTCCGAATTGGCTATCACCGACAGAAAGGACGACTCATCCAAATTTTATAGATTTGAACAAAATGCTAAGATATAGAGACTTAATTGATAGACGGAAACTTAAAAACAATTGAAGAATTGGCAGAACAGAACATGAAAGTTGACTGGCTAACACCTTCAAATCAAAACTAAATGCAATAAAGATACCAAATTATATGACATTGAAATAGAACCACACGAATTGGATGAAATCATTCAAAGCCCAGATAGTAAAATGATAGGGAGAATATATAAATTTCTCCTGAAATATAAAATGGAAGAGGAAATTGTGAAAGAACAAATGATAAAATGGGCGCAGAACTTTGGATATAATATTGAATTAGACAAATGGGAAAAATTTTGGGGAACAAACTTAAAAATGACACTCTCGACTTCCGGTTCCGGCAGCTGAAGGTGACGGGCAACTTGTTGCTCCCTCCGCCTCCCCGGTGGGCTTCCCCACTTCTTGGGGGGCACAGGACGCCCCGTAGAGGCGTCCTGCCGGAGGGGCGGCATCGCAGGGGATCCCTGCATCGGCGGCGGCTGGCGGGAGGTCCCCTGCACACTCAAGGCACCGGGGAACAGATCGGAGGGCGCATGGGCGCATCTTCACTGACAGGCTGTTCGGAGTGAAAAAAGAAAGCTGAAGGATGCGGCGGCGGAGCGGTGAGGTGTAGACTCCCTTCATTCCTATTACCAACTATAAAATCTGTCAGCTGAACTTGAACTTTTGGCTTGATTTGGAGAGGTGCAGCTGGAGGGAAGGGGGATTTCCCCCCCCCTTGGACAAGCGGCTGGAAACAAGTGAGCTCTCAGCCCCAAGGGAAGGAGGATGGGGAGAGCCAAACTAAAGATGTCACACCCCTATTAAATGGATTTTCAGATTTAAACTTTTAAGGTTTAAGACAATGAGATCTGGAAGCCCTGGGAACTTTGAACTTTGAAAACTTTATTTGTTCCCTCAATACCCGAAGCTGGCAGGGCAAGATGGCACACTTCCGTTGTCTTCATGAGATGTGAGATTTGACTCCACCTTTTAACTTCAGGCTTCCAGTCTTTGTCTCCGTGCTACCTGGATAATTCTCTTGTGGATTGTTTGCTTCTGAACCCCCTGGAGTGAAAAACGACTGCTCTTTTGCCAGGGTGATTAGAAAACTCCCCTGTGCCTGGACTCTCTGCCTCCTGGACTCTCTTGGCTGTTCTATCTCTCTGACTGATCCTTCTTTATACTGACTGGACTCTTTACTTTATAAACAATGGCATCTAAAAGACCACCTCCTGGAAAGTCAGGCTTTGCTGCCTCAGCCCCAACATCCGTGTACAGCTGAAGACCCACCTCTTTCAATTATCTGGCCTGGCTCAATCGTAATTATTCTTATTCCTCCTAACTGGTTTTAAATTGTATTTTAAACGTTAAAATTTTAATTCTATATGGGGTTTTTATAATTGGGGTATCTTAATGCGGGTTTTTTAACTGTCTATATGATGTAAATTGTCTACCTCCTCCGAGTTCGAGTCCGTGTTTGTGTATCTGTATGTATGTTCTGTATGTACGCCTATGTGTTTTTATATATTTTTTGTGTTTTATATGCCCCATTGTACGCCGCCCCGAGTCCTACTTGGAAAGGGAGCGGCTAATAAATCCAAACTTATTATTATTATTATTATCTGCAACCTCCAGTCCTAGCACACAATCAACGTTAACAGCCTTCGAGCAACCTAAATCTACGGACCTGGAGTTTCATCAAATGTTACAACAACTTCTACAGGGACAAGAGGAAATAAAGAGACAATTGAAGGAGATGAAAGAAGAAATTAAAGAGAACCAGGATAAAATTAATAAGAACTCACAGAGACTGGATCTTTTGGAAGATGGGGCGGCTGGGATGAAGGGAGGGATAGAGGGTGTGCAGAGGGGAAACAAAGAACTTGAACCCAACAAATGAAAATAGAGTTTGAGAGAATGTCTTTTTATCTTAGATTCCAGAACGTGATGGAGACAGATGATGAAAACATAAGGGACATCATGACAACCATTTTGGCTGAGTATATTCAGAAGGAAAAACAACAGATGGGGTGGGAAATAGACCTGGCCTATAGAGTGAACTCAGCGTATGCTAGAACACACAATGTCCCCAGGGAGGTACACATTAAATTTCTTAGGAAAAGCACAAGAGATGAAATCCTGAATGCACAAAGGGGGCAAGCCTTGATATACAAAGATAAGGAGATAACCATTCTGAAACAGATCCCCAAGAAAGTGAGGGAGAAAAGAAAATCGTATTCGCAATTGGCGAATAAACTATACCAGAAGGGGGTGTGGTTTCGATGGTTACTGCCTGAAGGTATGCTAATATTCTGGGAGGAGACAAGAGTTAGAATTAATACACCCATAGAGGCGCAGGCCTTTATGGAAAAAAATAAACTACTCCTAGAAAAACCAGAAGACACTTCAGTAGATGTACAAGACACGGGAGGGGCCAGAGCACTGCCAACTGGGGGAGATGGGGCGACATCAAGAAAGCTCAGATCACACAAATAAGTAAGAAAATCCACCTGATATAAACTGACCGAAATTACCAATTGAATTTACCACACTGACTATATGCTATTATGTAATATTTGAATTTTATGCAAATGTATACTATGAGTTTGGAGGGGGGGGTGCACCTACCGCATTTCGCAGCTGCCAAAATTTGTAACCTTTCCCTTACCTTTTCCCTATGTAAAACATCAAAAAACCAATAAAAAACTTTGTTTTTAAAAAATGACACTCTCAGTTGCATACAAGGAAAACCAGTACAAAATGCTTTATAGATGGCACCTGGCACCAACAAGGTTAGCTAAAATATCATCAAATACCTCCCCAAAATGTTGGAAATGTGAATCGATACACGGAACGTATTACCATTTATGGTGGACCTGTGAGGAGGCTAAAAAGTTTTGGAAAAATATCAAAAATTGGCTGGAGGCAATAACGGGAGTTAAAATAGAATGGAAACCGCAAATCTTCTTATTAGGAATAATGTCTGCAAAATACAAAAAAGAAATCCAGTATTTAATACTACATATAATAACGGCGGCAAGGATTGCCTATGCCCAGAAATGGAGAAACAAACTAACTCCAAGTGAAGATGAAATAACAAGAAAGGTTATGGACTGTGCTGAAATGGACAAACTAACTAAAGAAATTCAGGGAAAAGAAGAATCAGAATTCTACCAGATATAGGATAAATGGTATAGGTCAGTGGTGGGCAACCTTTTTTTTCAACTGAGCCAAATCTCGCCAAAACCACGATTGAAATTTATTTTGAGAGCCACATTTTTAAAACCGAAAATACATAGGATGGTACACTGTTTTTAGTTTCAATAAACTCTGGCATTTGAAGCACGCAAGTCTTAAAGCTGTCAAGTTGCAAGACCCTCGCACCCCTAACCCTTTAAAAAAAAACCAGGGGTCTTCAAACCTGACAGCTTTAAGACTTGTGGACTTCAACTCCCAGAATTCCTCCTCCAGTCATGTTGGCTCAGGAACTCTGGCATTGAAGCATGCAAGTCTTAAAGCTGTCAAGTTGCAAGACCCTTGCACCCCTAACCCTTTAGAAAAAAAACCCCAGGGGTCTTCAAACCTGACAGCTTTAAGACTTGTGGACTTCAACTCCCAGAATTCCTCCTCCAGTCATGTTGGCTCAGGAACTCTGGCATTGAAGCATGCAAGTCTTAAAGCTGTCAAGTTGCAAGACCCTCGCACCCCCAACCCTTTAGAAAAAAACCCCAGGGTCTTAAAACCTGACAGCTTGAAGACTTGTGGACTTCAACTCCCAGAATTCTGAGAATTGAAGTCTACCAAGGGCATCAATCATATTAGCCCAGGGATCTGTAAAATTGGCTCTTAAGACTGGTGGACTTCAACTCCCAGAATTCTGAGAATTGAAGTCCACCAGTCTTAAAACAGCCAACTTTGCAGACCTCTGTGTTAGCCCAAAGCCTGGTGCTGGGCGGGCCTTGCTCCCCCATTGGTGGAGCCCCAAGAAGCGAGGAGGGAGAAAAAGAGACAGAGGCCAAGGAGCTTCCCCCCCGCCCCCTCCCAGCAAAAATCTAACCGGGGAGCCAGGCGGGCAGTAGCAAATTAGCCGATCACGCCGTGGCGAGAAGCGAGGAGGCAGAAAAAGAAACAGAGGCTAAGGAGCTTCCCCCCTGCCCCCTCTCAGCAAAAATCTAACCGGGGAACCGGGCGGGCAGTAGCAAATTAGCCGATCACGCCGTGGCGAGAAGCGAGGAGACAGAAAAAGAAACGGAGGCTAAGGAGCTTGCCCCCCGCCCCCTCCCAGCAAAAATCTAACCGGGGAGCCGGGCGGGAGGGGGCGGGGGGAAGCTCCTTAGCCTCCATTTCTTTTCTGCCTCCTTGCTTCTCGTCCCCGCCCGACTTCAGGATCCTCCCTAATCATTGTGGGTCGAAAAGAAAAAAGGGAAAGGGGTGCTTGTTTTGAAGTGCCCGAGAGGAGGGAGGGGAGCGGGCGCCCGGCACACAGAAGAGCCGCATTAAAATGTGTAAAGAGCCGCATGAGCTTGCCGACCACTGGTTTAGGTGGATGGAGGAAAGAAACAAGAATCAATGAAGGAATGTAACAAAACTTAAAAATAATAGTTATGGGTAAAATAAGAAAGTTAAGAACGGTGAAACCCAAATAAAACATAATTGAATGGGAAAATTTTTTTTGTCTAGATTTATTATAATATAAATATAAATGATTCTAGACAAAAGGACGTTTAAACAAATATAGTTAAATGAGAATGATGGTATATTGATGGTATAAAGATTTTTGATTTAAAATGTACAATTCAATATGAATGAAATATAAAGAATGATTGTAGTAACGCACGAAATTTAATTGTAACCAATCGACATGCTTTCTGGAAGATGTAATGAAGAATGTTTTTGTATGTGTTTTTTGTTTAATTAAAACAATAAAAAAAAATTGCACACCGAGCCACAAGCTCCTATTCAACATTTATTGTTATGGAAAAACATTTTTCCATAACATATATATATATATAAAATAGAGAAGGTGAGGTCTCATAAACTCCAGGCACCAACTACATTGAGGCCAGTGGAACCTAGTTCCCCCACTTCTCCTGTATCCATTGTCTCTATAAAGGAGCCAATTGGAGCAGTCCTAGCAGGATTTCAGGAAGAACAGAAAATGTCATTTGGTCTTACCTGAACTGCATGTCTCGAAGGTGGCATGGGAGCAGTCACATATGGGTATTAACACAGCCCTTTTGCCCTGGAGGCTGAGGTAAATCTTGAGGCCACACCTCCGTACCTCCTCTGACCTCCCAGATTAACCGATGGTCATAGCAAAGAACCTGAAAGAGGAAGGAACAGGTAAAACACAAACACATCCTTCCTGCCTGGTCCCTGACTGACCGCTGAGCTCACTGACTGACTCAGGCCCCTGGCGCGGGGTGCCCTAATGGGGGGGAAGTGACTGCTCCCATGCCACCTTCGAGACATGCAGTTCAGGTAAGACCAACTGACAGTCTCTGAAGTGAGGCGTGGGAGGAGTCACATATGGGACATACCAAAGCTAGATGTCCTTGGGAGGGATCAATGGGCCTGAGCCCCACGAGAGTCTAAGACTCCCTGCAGAACCCTCCTCCCGAACGCCGCATCCACAGAGGCATACGCGTCTAGCGATAATGCCTGATGAAAGGTGATGGAGAAGACCAAGCGGCAACCCTGCAGATCTCCTCGAGGGGAGCCTGAGTGGCCCAGGCCGCTGAGGTGGCCGCACTCCTGGTGGAGTGTGCGGTGATGCCCCCTGGAACCTGAAGACCTCATGCCTCATAGGCTTTGGAAATGGCCGCTCTGATCCACCTGCTAATGGTTGCCGGAGAAACCTTGGCTCCTCGGGTGGAATACTGAAAGGAGACGAAGAGGGCCTCTGAATGCCTGAAGGACACCGTGCGCTTCAGGTAGATGCGCAGGGCTCGTCTAACATCCAGCCGGTGCCAGGATCTTTCTCTATCCCTGGACGGCTGAGGACAGAAATCCGGCAGGACTATCTCTAGTCCTCTGTGGAATGGGGAGTTGATCTTGGGCATGAACTTGGGATCCAGTCTGAGGATGACCCGGTTCTCCAGGAAGGAACAGAGGTCCGCCCTGCTGGATAGAGCGTTGAGCTCGGAAACTCTCCTGGCTGAGGTGATGGCAACCAGGAAGACGACCGTAAGGGTCAGGAATTTGAGGGAGACCTCCCTCAAAGGTTCGAAGGGTGCCTCCATTAAAGCCTGGAGGACCGTGGGAAGGTCCCAGGTAGAGAAGTGATGGACTACGGGGGGCTTCAGATTCGCCGCTCCCTTAAGGAAACGCCTAAGGACCGGATGTTGGGAAAAAGGCGGGAAGTGGGTGCCTCCCTGTCTGTTCACGTGGGCCTTGGCTGCCACGTTGTCCGTCAGGACCAGGACATGCTGGTCAGTCACCATAGCCCTGAAGTGGTGTAGGGCCAGATGGAAGGCCCTCAGCTCCAACCAGTTGATGTTGCATAGGTCAGTTGGAGTCCAGCGGCCCTGGGCTATCTGGGCCTCCAAGTGAGCTCCCCAGCCGAACAGACTCGCGTCCGTCATGAGCACCTTCCTTGCTGGTTCTCTGAAGAGTGACCCCTTGTCTAGGGCTGGGGTCAACCACCAACGGAGCGATAGGAGAACTTGGGGTGACACCCGGACCTTGAAGCTGGTGTCGCTCGTCCCGGCTCTCTGGTGTGGGAGCAGGAACCACTGGAGCTCCCTGGCATGGAGACGAGCCCAAGGCACGATACCTATGCAAGAAATGAATTTCCCAAGGAGCCTGGAAAGAAGAACTACAGGGACAGAGCGTAACTTGCGAATCTCCTGAACCAGCTGGACGATGCTGTCCATACGCTCCCGGGAGAGGAAGACCTCTCCAGACACTGAATCTATGATAGACCCTAGGTGTTGGAGTCTGGTAGTAGGGGCTAGGTGAATCTTCTCGAGATTGATCGAGAACCCCAGGGAGCTTAGTGTGTCGATGGTGAGACCCAGGTCCTGCCTTGCCGCGACTGGCAACCTGGCTAGGACTAGGATGTCATCCAGGTAACAATGGAGACGGATTGGGAAGGAACGAAGGTGACCCGCGGCCATGGCCAGCACCTTGGTAAAGGTCCTGGGGGCAGAGGCCAGCCTGAAGGGGAGGGCTCTATACTGGAAGTGGCTGCCCTCATGGGAGAATCTGAGGAATCTACGATGTTCAGAGGTGATTCTGATATGTAAATAAGCCTCCGTGAGGTCGATGGAAGCCAGGCAATCGCCCTGCCTGATGCCCTCTAGGATGGACTTCAGCGAGGCCATCTTGAACCTATGGTAGACCACTCTGGAGTTGAGCAGTTTAAGGTCCAAGATGGCCCTCCACCCCCCTGAGCTCTTGGGAACCAAGAACAGGTTTGAATGGAATCCAGAGCCCTTCCCCCCCTCTGGTACTCTCTCCATAGCCCTGATGTCTAACAGGTGCTTTATGGCCTTGGCTATCAGGGCCCGCTTGGCTGGATCTCTGGAGGAGGTGAAGATGCAGAATCTATTCGGGGGTTGCGAGCGGAACTCCAGTTGGAGCCCGAGCTTGACCATCTGGAGGACCCACTCGTCCGAGGTGATGCGATCCCAGGCATCTGCAAATAAGGAGAGGCAACCGCCAATGAGGTGATCCCCACAAGGATCACTTGGACCTGCGGAAAGGACAGCCGCCCCCTCCTTGAAAGGGCCGCTTGCCCTGCTGCTGACCTCTGAATCTGTCCCTAGAGAACTGTCTGTCCCCCTGCCTGTGGAACCTGGAAACTGGATACCTCTGATTCTGGGGGTCCGTGTCAGGCGGGCGGTAAGATGCTCTCCTGGGGTACGGGGCCGGTCGGTGTTCTGACCTCCTGGTCGTGGACGGGAAGACCTTCCTCTTGTTCTTGTCCTCCACCAGGATTGGATCCAGTGACAAACCGAACAGCTTGTCCCCGATGTAGTCGGCTCCTGTCAGGTCCCATTTAGCTCAAGACTCCGCCTGCCAGTGGTGTAGCCACAACAGGCACCTGGAAGCTACAGAGGACAACAAAGCTCGAGAGGCATACTTAACTGCATCCAGCATGGCGTCCGCCGAGAACTGAGTGGCTGCCAGCACCTTTGAGATGTCTTGCAGTAAACGCACTGTGGCCGAGGTCCTGTCTCTCAGTTGTTCCAGCCACAGCACTGTTGACCTATTAAAAAAGGAGGTGGATGCAGCCGCCTAATAGCCCAGGTTATTGCCTGGAAGGACTTACGCAAAATCATTTCCGCCTTTTTGTCCTCTGCCTTGAGATAGTTGGCTATGTCTCCAGTCACCACCGCAGAGGGAGAAGCCAGGCTCGCAACTGGCGTGTCCACCGAAGGTACCTGCAGAGCTTGGGCGAAGGTAGAATTGAGATGATAGAATCTACGCTCATTGCCCCCTGGTTTGGGAAAAGATCCTGGCTTAACCCACTGGGATTTAAGCACCTCTAGAAACATCTCTGGAGTGGGGATCTCCTCCTTTTCCACCTGGGGCCTGTGGAAGGGCCCCTTCTTTTTTCCCTTGCTAGTGCTGGGGGTGGCAGTCATAGGAGTGGACTCTGGAGAGGGGTCCAGATCCGCTGTAGCCCTGGCCTTACGAAGTAAGGAGCTAAAAAGGGAGGGGGGAAAGAGCCCGGTAATTTTGGGCGCATCAGGGGCCTGGGTGTCTTCATCCTCAGAAAACCCCACCTCCTTCAACTCCCCTTCCTCCAAATGCGAGGCCTCACTGGCAGTGGATGGGGGTGACCTGGTCTCTCTGGTGAAGGTGATCCTGGGTTGATCCTGATGTCCCCTGGACTGGTCCCGGGAAGACTTACTCCTGGCACCCTGTGACTGGTGCTTCATCCCAGAAGCAATCCCCTGGGCAATGGCCCTGGCTAACATCTCCTGGAAGCTATCAGGAAGCTCTGGGAGGGAGGGATGCAGTTCTGGGGGTTGCAAATTTTCCCTGGGTTCAGGGAATTGCAGTGCCAGTTGGTGCCTGGCAGGGCTGGGTGCCCTGCGCCCAAAGGGATCTCCCCTAGCCTCAGATGGGTGAGCAGGCGAAAGGGGGGGGGGCGACAGGGAGTTGTGCCCTCTGCCTGAGCCCCTTGGGGAGCCCAGGGATGTCCCCCTGGTCTGTTCCCGAACAGGAAGCCTGCAGGAGGAGCGAGATCTGGAAGGGGAAGGGCTGATGGGAGCCCTGAACCTTCTCTCAGAGGCCCTGGTAATACGAACCTCCTTCCCAGAGGTTCCCTTCCTATGGGGCCTGGGGGTGCCTTTCTTGGCGGGGGACCTCCCTCTGGTGACTGGGGGAACCCACCTGGAGGTCCCCTTGCCTGGATCTGAATCCCCTGGGGATCTAGCCCGGCACCCCCACTCCTCGCCGCCTCCGCCATAGTACTCATGGTTACTGTAGCACCTCCTCTCTCCCTGCCAGCCTCTTCTCTCTGTGTGACTTGATCCTCCAAGCCACACACTCTTCCTGCTTCGATTGCTGGCTCACCACTGATTCTGGGCCCTCCCCAGATTGCCTGCAAAGTTAAGGCCTCCTCTTGTAGCCTCTTCCAGCTACAGCAGTGGCTTTTGAGCACTGTCAGCCTCCGTAGGAGGTCACGTGCTCTCCCACGTGCTCCAAGATGGCGGAGGAATCCAAAATGGCCGCCGATCTGCGACCCGATCTCCTCCAAGGCTCGGGAACATTGGAGGAAGGCCCTGGCCGATTCCTCGACCGCTGGCGCCCTTGCAGAGGTCTCCTGGAGGTCCTGCAGACGTCCCCGCGGACCTCATGGTGCAGCGGCTACTTCCCCCTTTACGTGGCCGTCCAGCTGCTTGGGGGCCGTGCTGGTATGCGGCGAGGCTTGCCTGCCAGCAGCACTGAGCATGGGAGGAGAGAGGAGCAGATCCAAAGGTAAAAGGAATAAAAAAAGGAAAAAGAAAAAAATTCCTGTGGAAAAAAACCTTGAAGTCTTCGAAGTGAGGGAGAGTCAGGAAAAAACACTCCTTCTGGGCCGAAGGCTGAGGTTAATCTGGGAGGTCAGAGGAGGTACGGAGGTGTGGCCTCAAGATTTACCTCAGCCTCCAGGGCAAAAGGGCTGTGTTAATACCCATATGTGACTCCTCCTCCACTTCGGAGACAGGGAAATCTCACAGGACAAGAACTTGGAGAAGGGCTTCAAGCCTTTCCAGTGGTACAAACAGTTGATCCACAAGGCCAGGCACAATATCAGTGGAATCCGTTACCATATCAAGTGTTAAGAGAATTGAGGAAAAGTATCACTGAAATGGGGTTACGTTCTACCTAGGAATGCTGGAAGGTATTTCTACTGGTTATCAGTTGATCCCACAAGACTGGAAAGATTTATTTAGAATGCTTCTCACACCTGCAGAATATGTGGTTTGGGACTCAGAATACCAAAGAGAGACCATACATGCCGGAAACAATTCAGGTGGGCAGTACATACCAGATCAATTATATTGAGTTGGAACTTTTTCTACTGTTCAACAACAAGTTGTAGGTACACCTCCACAAGCCTATTCAGTTTTAGGTTGATGTGTTATAAAGGCTTTTCAGAGCGTGCCAGTGTCAGGAAAACCTAGCAAATCTTTTTCATCCATATGTCAGGGTGTAGGAAAGGCTTATTCTGATTTTATTGAGAAATTACAAGAAGCCATCCAAAGGCAATTAGATAATGAAGAAGCTAGTGGGGAATTAATGAAACGACTAGCTTATAAACATGCTAATGCAGATTGTCGTAAAGCATTGATGTCTATTATAAATAAAGGGGAATATACTTTAGCAGAAATGTTGAAGGCACACATGCTTTTCAGATGGATGCCTTAGCAGCTGCATTACAGAAAGGTCAATTTGGCAAGCCCAAAGGAAATTGTTTTTTTAAAAAAAATAATTTTATTGGTTTTTTAAAAATTTTTGGGGGAAAGGGTAGGTGGATATACAAAAAAAATTTTTGTCAGCT
Source organism: Natrix helvetica (assembly GCF_964273705.1). Lineage (NCBI taxonomy): Eukaryota > Metazoa > Chordata > Lepidosauria > Squamata > Natricidae > Natrix > Natrix helvetica. Next base: position 77,923,395 of record NC_138554.1, on the reverse strand, counting down.
ATAGGTAGGAATCTCTCCAATTCTCACTTTTTACAGAAAAAAAAACAAAAGATAAAAGATAAGCAGAAACAGCATCTTGTTATACATTGTATCAACCATATGTTCAATCATCTCTTTTGCCACTTTCTAATATATCAACAATTACAATGATATTTCAAATACATTTATTTTTGTGACCTGTCTTTTCAATATTGCTCCCTCCCTCCTGTCCTCTGGCGGAGCCACATCCCCTCCCTCCCTCATATCTTATGTATTGTCACCTTTTTTACTACCTCTTATAATTTTGTCTCTAGGAGGGCACTATGTTTTTTCATGAAGGCCTCTGCCTCCACAACTGAATTGATTCTAATTCTGTTTCCCTCCCAGACGATCAACATTCCTTCTGGCAATAACCATCTAAAAACTCCTTTGTTATATAATTTCTTTTATAAGGAGGAATGCTTCCTCCTCTTATCTCTTTTTTTTCGGAATTTGTTTAAGAATGGCAATTTCTTTATCTTTATATTTTGGTGATTCCCCCCTTTGGGCTCACAAAACCTCATCCCTCATGGTCTTCCTAAGAAATTTAACATGCACTTCCCTTGGAACATTATGTGTTCTGGCATATTCTGAATTGATCCTGTAACCCAGGTCCATATCCCACTGCAACTGTTCTTTATCTTTCTTAATATATTCTGCTAAGATTGTACACATAGTATCCTTAAGATCTTCATCTTCTGTCTCCGGTAGGTTCTGGAATCTGAGAAAAAGGGACATTCAAGTTCCATCTTTACCATGAAATTTTCCAATTCTCTATTCCCCTTCTGAATTGCCTTCACCTTCTCCCTCAGCCCAACCATGCCCTCCTCCAGCACACCAACTCTCTGTTTATTTTCTGTTGTTTGCTGCTGTACATCTCTGAGCTGTTCTTTAAAGTCTGCCACCTCTTTTTTCAATTCATCTTTTCCCTTCATAAGAGCCTGGAACATTTGGGTAACAGATAAGTCCTTTGAACTCTCTCCAGTCCCTTCTTGTTGTAAGAATGATGAAATTTTTGTCTGTTGGGTCATTGGACTGGATGTGGAGGAAGTGGGCGCCGAGGCTGCCTTGCCAGGAGGTGGTTTTCTGGAACCCATTTGTTAAGTTCAGAAATAAGTGTAAGTCTTATACAAAAGAAATGGCATCTGTGGAATGCGCAGCTGGGTGATGCCATGGAAGCAGACAAGCCCAGAAGTGAAAGTTAATCCTTAAACACAGTTCCAAGCCAAAATAAGAAAACCAAATAATCCAAATCCAGAAAGACCACAAAACAGGAGGGGCTCGAGGAGACCTTCGGGGGGTAATAATAATATGAAGCCAGAAATGTCTTCAAAGGTAGTTTCAAAAGGCTAGTTTCATTTATAAGAACAAAGAAGAAGACGGAAGTGGGCCATCTTGGCTCCCCCGTTCACAGGGAACCAGGGAGCAAAGCATCCAAAGTTTCCATAAAGCTTTTAAAACAGCTCAGGAATCACCTCTTGCAATTGTGATGTAAATCTTTCTCACATAGTTACTACAAATGAGTAATTCAACGTTTTACTCTCTCTCTCCATTCCGAGATCAAGAGATAGTCCAAATGCTTTTTTACCGGAGGGGGGTGAAACCCCCCCCCCTCCAATCTTGCAACTTCAAATAGATTGAATCCACAACTTGCAAAAAGCTCTTGCTCATTAATTAAATGGTGTTAAAAGAGATTAGAGCAAACTTCTCACCTGTTCTGCAACTTCTAATTTATTATTTCCTTCTGGAATCCATTCGGCGAAGGCACACAGCTGTGCTATGCACTCTCCAGGCTCCCCGGCTCCTGAGGTGAACCCCCCCGCAGCTACCACCGATTCTGGGGATTCCAGCAAGCCGCCCTACGGCAGGTGGTCCCTCCAAGACCGCCTGTGCTCCTAAAAGGACCCCACCGGGGAGACGAGCAGCAGACAGCAGGGTCCGTCACCTTCGGGGACCAGAAGTGATCTCCCAAAGGAAATTGTGTTAATTGCAAAAAACCTGGACATTTTAGACAACATTATCGAGCTCCAGGTGGAGGAACTTATAAAGGCAATGGACCTGGGGGGGGGGGGGGCAAGGTGCTAGACCAAAAACAGTTTGTCCTAAATGTAAAAAAAGGATATCACTGGGCAAACCAATGTAGAGGAAAAAACAATAATCAGGGAAATTAGATTTTGGGCTCATGGAGAGCCCTGGCCAAATTGCCACCTCTGCAGTTAATAATTACAAAGGAGCCACAAACGGCAGTGCAGGAATTGATTTAATTAATCAGGAAGACAAATATATCTGTTTTCCAGGAGTTGTTATCTTAATGCCATCTCAATTGAAAGGTCCCTTGCCTGTTAACACAGTAGGGCTGGTGCTTCCTTGCTCCTCCGCTGGTAAACAGGGAAACTTACCGTAACAGCCCTGGATGGCAAATGCATTGCTCAATTAAAACCTGTAATTCTTCCCACCCATGTAAACTTATGGGGAAGAGATCTGATGCAGCAGTTTAAAGCAGAACTAATTATTCATGATTAAATGGTAATATGGCTCCCCCTACTGCTCTTCCTTTGGAATGGCACTCTACTATACTGGTATGGATTGAACAATGGCCTTTGACACAAGAGAAACTTACAGCATTACAAGAATTAGTAAAAGAACAATTAGCTGCAAAACACATTGAACCTACCACTAGTCTGTTTAACACACCAGTTTTCGTAATAAAAAAGAAATCTGGCAAATGGAGACTTCTTCATGACCTCCGTGCTATAAATGCCATATTAACAGCAATGGGGCCACTTCAATGTAGTACACCAAATTCAAATATGATACCAAGAGAGTATCAAGTTATGGTGATTGACCTAAAGAATTGTTTTTTCACAATTCCATTATGTAAAAAGGATAAATCTCTTTTTGTCTTTACTGTCCCAGTTATAAATTCAGAAAAGCCAATGGAGAGATATCAATGGACAGCTTTACCTCAAGGTATGTTAAACAGTCCTACATTATGTCAGCACTTTGTATCTAGAGCTTTAGAACCTTTTAGGAAAAGATATCATTACATGGATGATATTTTAGTCTCAGCACCAAAGATTCCTTTAAATTGGTTACCTGAATTGACAAGATCTTGCAGTTTATGGATTTCAAATAGCACCAGAAAAGGTACAAGTTAAAAGGTACCTTTTATTTATTTAGATCATAAGCTATTACAGACTTATTCACACCCACAAATTCCTCAATTAAAAATAGAGGATACGTCATATGTTAAATTACACCAGCTTTTAGGTTCAATTAACTGGTTACACCCATATGTGGGTCTTCCTATCAGTATACTTAGTCCTTTATTTGGTGCATTAAAACTAAGAGATAATCCTTCTGATTTAATACAATTGACAGCAGTGCAGAAGGAAGTATTTGACCAATGCATTAAAATTAGTCTGGGTGGAGTCAAGACAACACACCTTTAACTATCATATTCATTCTTAGAAACAACCTACAGCTGTCATAGCTCAAGAAATCATACCACAGGGCAAGACTAAAAGTTCTTTATTAATTATAGTGGTTATATCTTTCACATAGTCCGGGACATACAATTAGTACACCAGCTCACATGTATGCAGAACTACTATTCAAGGGAAGGGAGCGATGCAAAATACTCACAGGGCAAGATCCAGTTAAAATTGTGGTGCCTCTACCTTTGAAGGATTGGGAACGAATGGTTAGTTTATCTCCTGCATTGCAAGCGGCATTTACAGATTTTGTAGGAAGGGTTTCTTATCGTGTACCCTGATCCACGCCTACTAGCTTTTAATCAGGTTGACATTAAGGTTCAATCAGGGATTTCATCTACTTCGATAGTTGAAACACTCACCATCTTTACAGATGGCGGCCCTCAATGGGGTGTGGCTGCCTGGATGGAACAAAGGAAATGTGTGACTAAAATAACACCACCACAAAAATCTGCCAAAGGGCTGAGTTGGCAGCTGTAATTTTGGCCTTTCAGACTTTTCCAAATATAGCTTTAAATATTATCTCTGATAGTTTGTATGTTTGTCAGGTTGTTTGTTCTCTCCCAGGGCCGTATGTCACTCCTTCTTTAGATGAAAATTTATTATCCCTCTTTTTGACTGCCGCAAATAATGCAAGGTCGAACATCGCAACTTTATATTGCACATATTAGAAGTCATCAATCTTTTCCTGGCATGTTATCAAAAGGAAATGCTATTGCTGATGCTGCCACCAAGTGGCAGGTCTTGACTGTCACTCCATGGGATAGCCATCCTATGTTCCATCAAAATGCTAAGGCTCTTGCAAAACAATTTGATATACCTTTAGATCATGCGAGGGCCATTATACAACAATGTCAATGTTCACAGGTAACTCCATCACCTTCTATTGGGGTTAACCCAAGAGGACACAAAGCCAATGAACTTTGGCAAATGGATGTTACCCAATATCCTCCCTTTAACCCCTGGAAATATCTTCATGTTGCAATTGATCTTCTAATTTCATTTGGGCTACTCCGCAAAAAGGAGAGGCCACAAAACATGTTATAAATCATTGCATTAGGACATTTACTATTATGGGCCTACCCTCCACCTTGAAAATGGATAATGGCCCAGCATATTGTAGTAAATGTTTTGCTGAATTTTGTGAGAAATGGCAAGTTAAACACATTTTTGGCATTCCCTATAATTCCACAGGGCAGGCTATTGTAGAACGAGCTAATCATACCCTAAAATCAGCTTTGGAAAAACATAAACAAACAGAGGGAAATCCCGTAGGCCTTCCTGGGAAACAGGAATGGCTGAACAAAGTTCTATTCACATTAAATCATCTTAATATAAAAAATTTATCTACCCCAGTGGAGAATCACTTTGGCCATAGAACAAGTCATCCTCAGCCACAAGTAATGTATAGATTCTTACCTAATCCTGAATGGTATGGTCCGGTTCCTTTGTTAACATGGGGACGAGGATATGCTGCTGTGCTTGCCCCAACAGGACCTGTGTGGATTCCAGCGTGATGTGTAAAACCTTGGAAAGATGTCGTGGCACGAAGGATTGAAAAATCCAATAGCCAACTTCTCCCTCAGCCTACAGAATCCTCACACAGATCGAGACCGGGCATCTCGGAAGAAACATAATCCAATTTGGGGACAAATTAAGGCTTTGTCTGCTCTTGCAAGATCAAAATGTGGAGCCAACACCAGAGAACTTTTTAGTGGCTGCTTTTTCTTGCTTAAATGCGAACTCACTCACTATTGTATTGTGCCTATTTTTTACATGTCTTTTCCCTCCAACTTTAGCAACGATATCCCCACTGGAAGGCATCCAAAACAAGGACTTTGGGACCAAAATTGCTTTCTGTGGGATGTTCAAAATGTTTCAAAACTAATTAATAGAACTGACTGTTGGATTTGTATGCATGTTCCTACACATACAAAAGGAGGACTCATGGTACATGCAGTGCCTTTTAACAAAACTGGCTGGATACAACATCCTTGGATAGATGGAATACTGGAAAAAGAACATACTAGCTATACAACTTTAGTGATTGGAAGTAGAATTCAGGAGAAGGCAGCATATTGTTGGGAATATACTAATACCACTAGCAATAAAAATATTTTGTATGTTGGAAAATATCCTTATTGTGCAAAAACGTTTGTATTGAATTCTACCATAAGTCGTAAAGATACCTGGTTAAATCAGACTTTAACTGAGCACTTGAATAACTTCACTGCTCATACTTGTAGTTATCAAATGACAGGTTGTGCTATGTCATCAGGATGTCCAGGTCCAGCAAACTACCTCGATCCAGGGCATCCACTTTGTAATTTGGTTGAATCTATGGTAAAGCAATTAGTAGCACAAGATAATCAAACTACTAACACCTTAGGGAATGTGTGGATGCTATGTGGCAGACGAGCCTATCAGCGCGTTCCCGCATGGTGGTCTGGTCGATATACATTAGGATATATTGCTCCCTCTATTATAATAACAGATTATCCAACAAAGGGAAGACAGAGAAATCACAGAGAGATTCAAATTGATAACCCTCTTAACAAGTATACTGATAATGTTAGCCTGTGGACCTCTTCCTACATTAGGAACAATGATGAATTATAGATTTGCATATTTTATCCATTTGGACCACTGCAATGTTTAATTCCACAATATTAGCCTTAAAAATAATTAATGACGAAATGTCACAAATTAGAGAGGTAGTATTGCAAAATCGCTTTTCTTTAGATTTTATATTAGCAGCAAAGGGTGGGGTATGTGCGTTAATTCACTTTCATTGTTGTACATATATAGAAGATTATAAAGTTAACATTACCACTACCATAGAACATATGGAAGACATGATTGCAGATAATCTTATTGATACTGCTGTCCCACCAGCACCTTGGGAATGGCTATGGTCTTGGCTTCCAGATTTTGGATGGTTACGTCAGATCATTCCTATTGTAATCCTGGTAATAATTGATTTAATTTGTTGCTGTTGCTGCATTCAATGTGCACCTGCATTAATAACAATGTTTCGGTCCAGAATTCGACCTCATAGACGTGACGTAATGTATGCGTGCAAATGGTTAAAACAAAATGAATTAAAATAAAAGAAAGGAGGAAATGTGGGGTTAATTGGTTAATCAGTTGGCAAACCACGTTGATTAAATCAGTCAAAATCCACATTCCTCCCTCTTAATCCTTTTGCTTACAAGAAAGACACGTAGACATCACATTCCATGCAGCAAAATATTAACTAAGTAGAGATCACATATCTATATCATGAAGTGTCCATGAGGTGTCCATGAGGAAAGCATGCATCTGTAAACCAATCAATAGTTGCCGTGGATTTTCTGTCCAATGAGCTTTTACTATTCTGAGAAGTTTGACAATAAAAGGGAGCCCCGAACAATGCTCTGGGTGGGTGCATTCCCATCACAACCTTACTCCTGTCTGCGTCTTCTTTTCTACATTACCAACATATTGTATTTGAGTTATTGAATGAGCCTCTGATGTGTGAGTCTGAGTGGATAAATTTTGATGTTTAGCTTAAACATCCATTTCCTTTTTGTTGTTGCTTATATTATTTTTAAATGTTTCTAGGCTGCCCATTTTATATCAAATTATGGGTGGTTCCCAATCAATATAGTATCAATAATGAAACATACAGTATCTGTCAGGTCCCATATATTTCTGTTGGGACACTGGCATTCTGGTGGGAGGGGGAAGGTTTGGAGGGATCTCTATATGAAGTTTCTGTTTCTATTTCCTGCTTGGAGAGATCTATATATGAAGTTTCTGTTTCCTGCATTGCTGAACTGTGGGAGGGGTTTACACTGCTTTAAATTGCTGTTTTTTAAGTGGGAAGATTTAGATCCTGCCTAGACCTCTTGCTATCACAAACCTTTCAATAAAAGCTCTTTTTGGAAGAACTGCAATTTCAAGAGTCCTGCTTTCTTGTGAAAATTTGGAGAGGCAAGATCTTACATTAGGCAGGAACTGCAAATTGGTCAACCAGGAGAGGTAACATCCCTATTATGGGGACCATGCACACCATGTCTGCCCAGGGTAGCTATCACGAAGAAGCTGAAAGAGGGAGAAACCCCCACTCCCAAGACCCAGACAGAGGAGGCCCTCAATGCCTGGATCAAGGAGAACATCACCTCAAGCACCACTTCCAAGCAGAGGTGGTCCATCGGTGTTGGGAAGAAGGAAGGCTGGGCATCAGGACCAAGGCTCACCTGTGCAAGTCATCAACCCAGCTGGAAGCAGGAGATGGGGGACCTCTATGATAATGATCTGGAAGAAGCCTCAGACCAGTCCAGCCAACTCCTGAGGGAAGCCACGAACCTCATGAGGGAGGCCATCCATGGCATGTGGATCCAGAGCATTCTGGCTTGCACTGTGGGCAAGTTAGGAGCGCAAAAGGAAGCTACTGATGAATGAAGGGGGTCCCCAACCCAAGGGGCAGGGTCTACTGGTGAACTCTTTGCCATGGAAGATCTACCCAGGAGACATCAAGGCCTGTGACTTGACCACCCTTAGAACAGAAAATTCAACACATTGGGCCATGAGGGGTGTGTTCCCTTCATTGAATTATGCCAACCAGGCTTACTGGTGTTTCACCAGCCGAGAGCCCAGGGCAGGGGCAGGGTGGGTGGGTGGCGGTGGCTATCAGGGAAAGTCTGGGACCTCAGGAGGTCACTGTGCCTCAGATAGGTGGGTGTGAGTTCCTTTTTGTGATGTGGGGCCTTAGACTCTAGGTGGGCCTTTTTGTTATGTACCTGTCTCCCTGCTACATTTCATCGACCCTGCTGGAGCTACTGGATATGTTAACCGGATTGACGGTTGATTGACGGCTTATGGTCCTGGGGCATTTCAATCTGCCTTCCATTGGCAAGACATCCGAGTCAGCTCGGGAGTTCATGGCTTCCATGATGGCTATGGACCTAACTCAATTCAAGATCCCACTCATAACAGGGGACACACGCTCGATCTGATTTTCATCTCTGGACAGTGGATGAATGATCTAGATTTAGGGTATATTTCTATCCAACCCTTGTCATGGTTGGATCATTTCTTTCTTAGGCTTGACTTCCATACTGCCACCTCTTGCCGCAGGGAGGTGGAACCAATTAGATGGTTCTGCCCAAGGCGCCTGATTGACCCTGAAACACCCTGATGGAGCTTGGGAGTTTTCCGGAATCCCTTGCTCACAGTTCGACCGAAGCTATAGTGGAAGCCTGGGATAGGGAGTTGTGCCTCTGCGGCCTCTGACCCAGTACTGATCCCTGGTTTACCGAGGAGCTCTGGGAGATGAAATGCCAGAAAAGGCACCTAGAGAGTGATTGGAGGGCCAGCCGGTCCGAATCCGACCAAATACTAGTAAGAATTCATATTAAATCCTACTTAGTGGCGATAAAAGTGGCAAAATGGCAATATTTTCCCTCTCTTATCACATCTGCAGATAACTGCCCAGCTGCCCTGTTTAGGGTGACCTGCTCCTTACTTAATCAAGGAACTGGGGAAGACCCCTTGCAGGGTAGGGCTGAGGAATTTGTTCAATATCTGCAGGATAAAATCGCTCAATCGGACAGGCTTGGACTCTGACTGGGTAGATTCAGGCAAGTTGATGGGGATGAATCTTGTGGAAACTATCTGGGATGAGTTTGATCCTGTGACTCCCGAGGGCATGGACAGGATTATGGGGAGACTCAGGGCTGCCACTTGTGTGCTGGACCTCTGTCCCTTTTGCTTAGTTTTGGCTTCCTAGGAGGTGACACGAGGCTGGCTCCAGGCGATTACCAACGCTTCATTGAGAGAGGAGTTCTCAATGAAGTGGTGAGTGGTGAGGCCCCTCCTTAAGAATCCTTCCATGGACCCAGCCTCTTTAGCCAAATATCGTCCGGTGTCCAACCTTCACTTTGCAGCGAAGGTTGTTGAGAGCGTGGTAGCACGTCAGCTTCCCCAGTACCTGGACAAAGCTGCCTATCTGGATCCGTTTCAGTCGAGTTTCAGGCCTGGGTACAGCATGGAGACATCATTGGTCACGTTGGTTGATGATCTCTGGTGGGCCCGGGACAGGGGTTGCTCTGTCCTGGTCCTATTAGACCTCTCGATGGCATTTGATACCATCGACCATGGTATCCTACTGCGACAACTCAGGGGGTTGGGAGTGGGGGGGCACTGTTTTGCAGTGGTTCTCCTCCTACCTGTCAAATCAATCACAGTTCATGTTGACCCTGAGATACCTCACTTGTGGGGTACCCCAGGGGTCGGTTCTCTCACCCCTCCTGTTCAATATATACATGAAACCGTTGGGCGAGATCACCCATGGTTTTAGGGTACAGTATCATCAATATGCCGATGATACCCAATTTTTCATCTCTACCTCAAACCACCCAAACGATGCCCTCGATGTTCTGATGCCTGGAGGCTGTACAGATCTAGATGTGGATGAATAGGCTCAAGCTTAATCCCTCCAAGACTGAGTGGCTGTGGTTTATGTCATTCCAATTTGTGCATCTTGTACCATCTTTGATGATATGGGGAGAAATTTTAGCCCCCTCAGAGAGGGCCCGAAATCTGGGAGTCCTCCTGGATATGCGGCTTAGTTTAGAAGAACACCTGATGGCCGTGACCAAGGAGGCCTTTTACCAGGTTCGCCTGGTACGCTAGTTGCGCCCCTTCCTGGATCAGGATGCCCTGTGCACAGTCACTCACACCCTCATCCTTTCTTGCCTGGATTACTGTAACGCTCTTTACATGGGGCTGCCCTTGAAGAGCACCCGGAGGCTCCAGCTGTCCAGAATGCGGCCGCGTGGGTTGTCATGGGGGTACCTAGGTGCTCCCATGTTACACTCCTTTTAAGTGGCCTGCACTGGTTGCCAGTTGATTTCCAGGTGCGATTCAAGGTGTTAATTATGATCTTTAAAGTGCTCCATAGCTTAGGCCTACTGCCACTGGTAGCCTCCCACCATCCAGTATGATCCCACAGAGTTGGCCTCCTCAGGGTGCCGTTGGCCAGGCAGCGTCAGCTGATGACCCCCAGTGGGAGAGCCTTTTCTGTGGGAGCACCTTTCCTTTGGAATGAGCTGCCCCCAGAGCTTCACATAATTCCCGAGCGCCGGTCCTTCTGGCGCAACCTAAAACGTTGGCAGCAAGCCGGCTTGACCTGAATAAAATAAATTATTAATTTTAATTGTTAATTTTAATTTAATTTCTAAATCTCATTATAAATGTATATTTGGTTTTTTTTGGATATTTTATTTAATCTTTCTTTCAACTTTTGGAATATGTGTCTTTATGTTGTACGCCTTGAGTCCTTTGGGAGAAGGGCAGCATATAAATCCAATAAACCTAAACCTAAAACCTAAGCATTCGATGGGAATCCCCAGCAACTAGGATTTTTCTCACACATGTACTGAACTACTTGCAGGAATATGGGAGGGACCTCCCTACAGAAGGGGCCAAAATCACCCTGGCTCTAGAAGGATCAGCTGCAGATTGGATGGCGAGCCTCTATAATTCAGATGCACTGGAGCTCAGCAACTTTTACCACTTCCTGACAGCCCTGAGATGCAGATTCGAGGACCCCCCAGCTGATCACGTCTAGAGACTACATACTATGGCGATGCCATGCTATCAGCCCCCTCTGCCACAAAGATCTTGCAGGAGAAGAGCAGTCTGGACAACCGTGGGATCTGGCAGGTTGAGAGCTGTGAACCATAAACCCAAAGCTTTTGCTGTGACCCAGCAAAACAGATATAGTGCCCTTGCTGACCTTAATGGGGACACTAAAGAGATAGATCAAGGTAGTTGTGATAATGATGACTCAAATAAGCAGGGGATTGTGGTCCAAAACAAAGAACCTTCTTCGGAAATGCGAAATGGGGAACCAGGTATCACACATCAGTCACAGAAGAAGATCAAGGTATGTAGAAAGAGAAGTCACCTTCTGGTTGGTGATTCAATTGTAAGGGATGTAAATTTAGGAGAGGATATGGAGGTTTCAAAAGAGGTCAAGTGTCTGCCAGGTGCTACCGCCAGCAGAGACAAGAGACGTATTCTTAAGATAGTCAAGAATGCAAGTAAGGACTGTGACGTTGATGCTATTATACATCTTGGCACTAATGATCTGTCCCAGAAGGATGTACTTTCTGTGCAGAATGATTTCCAGAACTTGGGGTATGAACTTAATAGTATGGGTTGTAGGCTTATCTTTTCAGAGGTTTTACCTGTATATAAGGAACAAAAAGGGAAGGGCCAGCATGTAGCAGAGTTTAATGTTTGGCTAAAGGAGTGGTGTAAAAGGGAAGGCTTGGTTTTATTAGTCATGATGCCTGTAGCTGGTCCAATGAAAAACTGTACAAAAGAGATGGGTTGCACCCATCCAAGAAAGGGACTGAGTTACTTAGCATTAAATTCATAGATTTTCTTGATAAACATTTAAACTGAAGAGCGGGGACAGAGAATTAATAGATAGAAAATATTTCTGTCCCCAGCAAACTAAAATCCATAGGGTTATAAGTGCATGTAACATAGATGCATGTGTGGGTAAGATTATCACTCCTGCTGTCAAGCAAAACCAAGCATTTAATAGTGATTGCCATACCATGTGCATGAATCACACAAATGGCAAGAAAATAGGGGCAGTCAGGCATAACACAGGTTATGTAGACAGTAAACACAAGGTCAATCAAAATGGACTCAAATGTCCATATACCAATGCACAGAGTATGAGGAATAAACAGGGCGAATTAGAAATTCAAGTAAAAGAGGGCAGATATGATATTATTGCCATTACAGAAACTTGGTGGGATGAAACCGACAAATGGAACATACAGCTAGAAGGATTTAAATTATTTAAAAGAAATAGACCAAATAAAAGAGGAGGTGGAGTTGCACTATATATAAGAAATAACCACGTCTCTACAGAAATAGAGCACAACAATGATGAGAACAATCTTGAATGCATTTGGGTCAATATTAAAGGTTGTGGGGGAAATGACATTGCCATAGGTCTATACTACAGGCCACCCAACCAAGCAGAGGAAGTAGATGAACTTTTTGCTAGTCAGCTAACTAAGATATGTAGGAAGCACACCACAATAGCAATGGGAGATTTTAACTACCCTGACATCAACTGGGAAACAAACTCTGCACCAAGTGGAAGATCCAACAGGTTCCTAACAAACCTAGCAGACAACTTTGTTTTCCAAAAAGTAGAGAAGGGAACAAGGGGATCAGCCATATTGGACTTAATTCTCACTAAGAGAGAGAAAATGATAGAAGGTGTTGAAGCCATAGGAACCCTCGGGGCAAGTGACCATGCAATATTGGAATTCAACATTATCCAAACACAAGTAGTAGAACAAAGTCAAACTAGAGTCTTGGACTTTAAGAAAGCTAATTTCAATAAACTTAGAGAGAGCTTGGGAAAAATTCCATGGATGAGAATCCTCAAGGGGAATACAACTGAAGAAGCTTGGGAAATTTTGAAAAATGAGATTACAAAAACCCAGTCTAGCACAATACCAATGAAGAAGAAAAATAACAGCTCCCAAAAGAAACCAGCATGGCTGCATAAAGAACTATCTGACAAACTGAAAGACAAAAAAGGTAAGTATAACAAGTGGAAGGAGGGGGACATAACTAAGGCAGAATATCAGCAAATAACCCGAGCCTGTAAAGATGAAGTGAGGAAAGCTAAGGCTCACAATGAAGAAAGGCTTGCCACAAAAGTAAAAATTAACAAAAAAAGCTTATTCCAACATGTTAAAAACAAGAAAAAAGTTAAGGAAACAATTGGTCCATTGCTAGGAGAAAGTGGCAAGAAGGTGACAAGCAACAGGGAGAAAGCAGAACTATTTAACTCATGTTTTGCATCTGTCTTTACACAAAGGGATAAAACAGTCCAACCTATCAAAAGCAGCACCACAAAAATCAGATTAGGAACACAAATTGAAATAGGGAAGAAAATGGTAAGTGAGCACCTATCTACCCTAGACGAGTTCAAATCACCAGGACTGGATGGATTACACCCCAGGGTTCTGAAGGAACTAGCAGACGAGACCTCAGAACCACTGAATTATATCTTTCAGAGATCCTGGAACACCGGGGAACTACCAGAGGACTGGAAAAGAGCTGATGTGGTTCCCATCTTCAAAAAAGGGAAAAAATTAGATCCAGGAAACTACAGACCTATCAGCCTGACCTCAATACCAGGAAAGATTCTGGAAAAAATAATCAAGCAACGAATTTGCGAACACCTAGAAGCAAACAAAGTAATATCCAAAAGCCAACATGGATTTGTTAAAAACAGATCATGCCAGACTAATCTTATTGCATTCTTTGATAATGTGACAAATTAGTGGACCAGATGAATGCTGTTGATATAGTTTACTTGGACTTCAGTAAGGCTTTTGATAAGGTAGACCATAACCTACTACTAGATAAAGTAGAAAAAAGTGGGTTGGATAGCATCACCACCAGATGGATTCATAACTGGCTGACCAACCGCACTCAACGGGTAGTCCTCAGTGGAACTGCATCTACATGGAGGGAAGTATGCAGTGAGTACCCCAAGGCTCTGTTTTAGGCCCAGTACTCTTCAACATCTTCATCAATGATTTGGATGAGGGAATAAATGGGGAACTCATCAAATTTGCAGATGACACCAAGCTGGCAGGAATAGCCAACACTCCAGAAGATAGGCTGAAGATACAGAAGGATCTTGACAAACTTGAACATTGGGCACTATCTAATAAAATGAAATTCAATGGTGAAAAGAGTAAGGTTCTACATTTAGGCAACAAAAATGGAATGCACAGGTACAGTATAGGTGGTACCTTGCTCAGTAGTAGTAACTGTGAAAGGGATCTTGGAGTCCTAGTGGACAACCATTTAAATATGAGCCAGCAGTGTGCAGCAGCTGCCAAAAAAGCCAACGCAGTCCTAGGCTGCATCAACAGAGGGATAGAATCAAGATCACATGAAGTGTTGATGCCGCTTTATAATGCCTTGGTGAGGCCACACTTGGAATACTGCATTCAGTTCTGGTTGCCACGATGTAAAAAAGATGTGGAGACTCTAGAAAGAGTTCAGAGAAGAGCAACAAAGATGATTAGGGGACTGGAGACTAAAACATATGAGGAATGGTTGCAGGAACTGGGTATGTTTAGTTTAATAGAAAGAAGGACTAGGGGAGACATGATAGCAGTGTTCCAATATCTCAGGGGTTGCCACAAAGAAGAGGGAGTCAAACTATTTTCCAAGACACCTGAGGTTAGAACAAGAAGCAATGGGTGGAAACTAATCAAGGAAAGAAGCAAGTTAGAACTGAGGAGAAATTTCCTGACAGTTAGAACAATTAATCAGTGGAACAGCTTGCCTCCAGAAGTTGTGAATGCCCCAACACTGGAAGTCTTTAAGAAGATGTTGGATAGCCATTTGCCTGAAACGGTATAGGGTTTCCTGCCTAGGCAGGGGGTTGGACTAGAAGGCCTCCAAGGTCCCTTCCATCTCTACTATTGTATTGTATTGTATTGTATTGTAAGGCATATCAGAATGAGGCGTTGTCTAGTCGCCTAATACATGGAAGAGTTTCATGACCTGACTTGTAGATTGGCCAGAGGAAATACTAGTAATTTGGTTCAAAGATGCCTTAAACAATGACCTGTACAATGCCTGCATTGCCAATGGAGCCCCAGTCCACCTGCACAGCTGGTGTGTCTTGGGTAAGGAAGCTGAAATGAGAAGCCTAATAAGCCCGACTCTGGTCTGGGAACTGGGCATTCAACTAAGGCCACTCCAGTCTCATTCTGCCAATTTGATGGATCCATTTCAGGGGGCACCATGGCCACACTTGCCACTGAACTATTCCAACTAACAATGGCAAATCACTCTGAAATCATTGTTTTCATTGTGACACCATGGTTGGACTGATCGCCTAGTTCTGGGACTGACCTGCTTAAAGAAGTGAAATTCAAGGGTGGATTGGATGGAGGGGACCCTCCAATTCTCTAATAATGAATTAATCTGGAGTGAGGAACCCTACCAAACTTGAATACCACAGAGTGAGAAGGTAGGGGCAATTGCAGCAAATGGACCCCTACTAGGTGTCCCCAGAGAATACTGAGATTTGATGGATGTTTTCAGCAAAACGCCTCAGATGAACTTTCCCCCCATATGTCTACAGACTGTGCCATTGAGATTTTACCAGGGACCAAACTACCTAGGCTGAAACTTTATACTACAACTCCCCGGGAACTGGCAATTTATAGAGAAATACATTTTCATAGTTATTATTAATATTATGTGTTTTCTTTTAACATTTATAACAGTTCATTTCTTTGCCTAAAGATTTAAAAATATAATTGAGATTGCTTTCCTGTCATCTCAAACATCTATCTTACAACAATCCTACTTCCTTGTCTCTCCTTTTCTCCTTCCCGCCCTTCTTCTCTACTTTCTTCTTTTCTCCTCTCCTTTCTTTTCTTTTTCTGCTTCCTCTCCCCTACTACTCCCCTCTTCTTTCCCTTCCTGCCCTCTCTCCTACTCTTACTTCCCCTCCATTTCTTCCACTCCTTTTCCTTTTCTTCTTTCCCTCTCCTTTCCTCTTTTCCCCTCTCCTCTCCCTAGCTTTCCCTCTCCTCCTCTGTCCCTTCCCTCCTTCCATTGCTGTGTTTACAAATCTTCCTCGTCAATGTGGTGTATCCTTTAAACATATATGTGTACATTAATACTTTTCTATTTTCCTCCTTTCCCCCTCCCTCATTTAATAATGAAGTCATCTGGTTTATTTGATCTATATTCTTTTATTCATATTCCTTTTCTAACCAACCATAAAATCATCCCCACATCTTGAAGTACACCGACTCCTCTTTATTCTCAATGTTAAGCTATTCATTTCTGCAGACTAACATTTTCTTTATTATCTCTCCTCCTGAAGGTATTTTGTCTGCTTTTCAATTTTGTGCAAATACAATTCTAGCCGCTGTTATTACATGTTTGATCAGATATGTATCTTCTTTACTATATTTCTCTGGTAAAATCCCCAATAAAAATGACTGGCCTTAACTTTATATATGTGTAGCATTTTCTCTAACCATGTTTATATTTTAACCCAATAGATCCTTGTTTCCATTCATGTCCACCACATGTGATAATATGATCCCAGTAATTGATGACATTTCCAGCATTTAGCTGATTTATCTTTAAATATGTTTGCTAGTCTTTCAGGTGGCATGTGCCATCTATAAAACATTTTGTACAAATGTTATTTATATACTGTTGCCATTTTAATTTGTAGTTCCTTTCCAATAGTTGTTGCCATTTTTGTAACTCAATCACATAGCCAAAATTTTTTGCCCATGCTATCATTGTTTCTTTTACCTCTTCTTCCTCTAATCTAATTCATAATAAATAGTTATATATTTTCTTAATCATTTTTCATCTATTCCCATGAGTATCTTATCCAATTCTGAACTTCCCAAGTTAAAACCATTCTCTCTAACATCTTTTTCATATCTTGATTGTATTTGCATTTGTGTAAACCAACCTATAGTCTTCTAATTCTTGTTTCTGTTGAGTTCTCCCCATTCTGATAAAATGTCTTTATATCTAATAATGTTTCTCATGCTACTAATATTCGGGTGTGTCAAAATTTCCATTGTTGAAAGCCACATTGGAATTTCCAAGTAGTGTTTTTCATTCACTTTCTCCCACACTGTTAATAAACCATTTATTACATGTCTCTGAAAATAACAATTTTTCCCATACCATAAAAATGGGTGCCAACCTAGTTGTATATCATGTCCCTCCAAAATCAATGGTCTTATATTTCTCAGTAAAATCTATTCTTTCATCCAAGTTAGTGCTGCTGCTTGATAATATAGTTCCCAGTTTGGTAGTTGAAACCCACCTCTAGTTCTTGAGTCTTGTAACATTTTTTATATTAGTTCTTGCTTTTTTCCCTTGCCATATATATTTCCACATTATTTTATTCAAATTTTCAAAATACTTTTTCTCAAGTTATATTGGTATTGTTTGAAATAGAAACAAAATTCTTGGTAATATGTTCATCTTAATTACCGCTATTCTTCCCATTAATGATAATTGTAAATTTCTCCACTTCTCCACATCTATTTCAATTTGATTTCTCAGTTTATGTCATCTTTCTTAATAGTTACAAATTTTGAAGTCAAATGAATACCCAATGTTTCATTTTTTCACTATTTGCCAGTGACGTGCAGTCAGGTGAGGCAAGTAAGGCACAGCCTCACCACTCTCATCATGAAAAAAAAAAAGCAAAAGGAAAAAGCTGAGCTAGTTACTGCCTCACCGTGGATGACTCTGCTTAACTGTTAAAAAAAGCTGGAAAGGGTACGTGTGGGTTGGAGGGAGGGGGAGGAATTCAAACTTCATCCTCCTGGTGCTGTGCTGGGTTTTGGGCAAAGGCTGGAGGGAAGGACCCTGGCTCACTTGTGCTATCCCTCCCCAAGAGTAGTTTGATTGCAGGCAGAGCCACGTTGTGGGGCCGGTGTGTGTGCTACAGCATGGCTCTTTGCCTGGCTTCCTGCCTCCTCCTGTGGTCTCCTCACTGGTGCTCTCCCTCCCCAAGTGTAGTGATTTCCTCCCCAGGCCCCCATTCATTTCTCTCTCACACACACACAGCTGGATAAAACTATATAAAAATCTAGCCCAGCTTCACTGATTACAAGTTTGAAAAGGCAACGTGGTTCCACCTGCAATCAAACTACACTTGGGGAGGGAGAGCACAAGCGAGCACTGAGGAGACCACAGGAGGAGGCAGGAAGCCAGGCAAAGAGCCATGCTGTAGTACACACACTTCCTCCCAGCCTCTTTCTTTTGGAAGGCTCAGATCGGCTCCCCTCCGGCTTCTCTGCCTCTCCTCTCACCCCAGCCTGCCAGCAGGAGGTGGTGGGTGGGCTTTATTGTGTTCCAGGCATTTTCCACCCAGACAGCAGGCTGCATTTGCAATGGTGGAGATGTTTGGGAAAGGCAGCAGGGGAATGGGGGGGATGGCCGAGGAGCTGCTTTCAAGCCACTGGAAAAGATATCCAATCCAACTTTTGTGTGTGGGGGGGGGGTTTGTTTGAGAGTGAGTGAGAGAGGGAAGGGGTAGGAGAGATAGTCCAATCCAACTTGTGTGTGTGTGTGTGTGTGTGTGTGTGTGTGTGTGTGTGTTTGAGAGAGGGGGAGGAAGGGAGAGAGGGAGGAAGGAGGGGAAGGAGAAGAAAAAGAAAAAGAAAGAAGGAGCAAAGGAGAAAAACAAATGCTGTCACTTTAAATTGGAACTGAGCATGCCTGGCTGTGGAATTCTGGGAGTTGAAGTCCACAAGTCTAAAAATATTTGAAACCCAGCACTGTGTCAGTGCCTCACCAGTCATAAACCTCACCGCACGTCACTGCTATTTGCATATTTAATTTTTCTATTATTTCCCTTTTCTGTTTTTCTGTTATATTTTTCACTAAAAGTTCAAATAACTTTGGAGCTGTTTCTACCGGATCTTCCATAATAAACACTAAATCATCCGCAAATGCTTTTAATTTATATTCTTCTTTTTAAATTCTCATTCCTTTTATTTGTTTGTTCTGTCTTATCTTTCTATTCAATATCTTTAAAGTCAATATGAATAATAATGGGGATAATGGACACCCTTGTCTAGTTCCCTTCCTAATAGCCACTTTTTCTGTTATATCACCATTTAAAATCTCCTTTGCCAATTAATCATTATAAATAGTTTTAACCATATTTATAAACATCTCCCCAAAGTCCATCTGTGAAGTTTCCAAAAGATGCCCTAATTAAATGACAAACCTTGAGACAAAGTTCAAAAGAAATCCAGTCATTTATCAGGAGCAACATTTTGGCATTTGCTGCTGTGAAGCCAAATCTGATTTCCACTTAATGATGTCTGAACTTTACCCTTGTGTCTCCCCTCCTCTCAGTCTGTGTCATAAATCACATCCACCAACAAGGTGCTGCAGCAGGTTGTAAACTTTCACGCCTCACACGCCTGCTGTAGAAATCTGAGATCTGACCCTGGTTGAAGGTATGCATGGAATTCTCCCTCCCTTCCTTTCAATGTCAACTTGATAATCGGTATGGAAACACTTTACAACTTGACATTCGGCTCCCCTCACTTCCTGAAAACAACCTGTGTGAAACAAAAACAATTTGTAGTACAGGTATATAATTTAGGGATGTGTCCCATCCCCAGGCTTGCTTGGATTTTCTGCATGGAATTTTTCTGTAAGGAAATCAGCCTGGATATTTCTACTCTTCACCCAAGATGCTTCAGACAAGGGGTAATCCATTTGATTAGGTACTGGAGTTGTCTCCTGTGCCACCTTGAATCAAGGATTCGTTGCACCTCATAATAAGTTTAGCCTCCTATGACCACAAAGCCTGGGGGCTCCTAGGGTAGTGGTCTCAGAGTGGGTCCATCCATGGGTTTTAAGAGGCTACTATAAAATGCTGGGTGTATCTTCCCTAGCAGTCTGGGCAATTTCAATTGCACTGTGACTAGGTTGATGATCTTTATTATGGGGAATGGTCCCACAAATTTTGGTCCCAATTTCTTGCTAGGGTTGCAACCTCAAATATTTTATGGAGAAGTAAACCTTCTCTCCCACCAAGAATAGTCGTGCAGAGCTCAGTATTTATCTGCCTGTTTCTTAGAGGTTCATGCCGCTTTAGCCAGCACTTTTTTGACACTTTCCCAGGTTGCTTTTAGCATCGACATCCAATCAGTCAAGCTGACTGAGGACGGGGGATCCCTTGGATACTCAGGCATTGGGACAAAAGATAGGTCTGCCAAATTGGACTGCTGATAGTTCATGTAGCATCTCAGGTACTGTTCTACTGTAACTATGGCATTCAATCTCTCTGCCCCCCCCCTGGTGCTTGGATGAAAAGCTGATCTAAGACCCTGGAATGACCCAATGGCCCGCAGGAACTCCCTCCAGAACTTAGTTGTGAACTGGACTTCTCTGTCTGAGATATTTCTTTAAGGTGTTCCATGCAGGTGGTAGATGTGTTTCATGAACAGTTTGGCCAGCTTGTGAGCTGAAAGTAGTCCATTGCAGGGTATGAAGTGTGCCTGTTTGGAGAAGAGGTCTATTACAGTCCAAATCACCATGTGTCCCCCATTTTTTGGCAATGCTACTGTAAAGTCCATTGTGATCTCCTCCCATGGCCTCATTCACTTTGCTACTGGTTGCAGCAGTCCAAGGTTTTCCCCCCTGGTTGTCTCTTCATTGTGACACAGATGGTGCCACTTTTCATGTAACTATTCACATCTTTATGCCGGGGGCCACCAGAACTGCCCCCTGGCTTTGTAAAATCTTTAGGAACCCAAAGTGGCCTGCCAGTTTGGTGTTATGGCTCCTCTGGAGAATTAGGGTACATAGGGATTCTGGGACATAGAGTGTCATCCCCTTCCATACGAGGTCATCTCTTTTTGTCAAGATGTGTTGATTGTTTCGGAACCAGGGGTCTGCTAGCAGTTCAGTTTTGATTCTTATGGTTAGGTCACTTGCTGGTTGGTCTTGCCGGTCAAGGCATTGTGGTCACTTGGGCAGATATTTGAATAGAGGGAATGATAGCATCCACCACCTGCTTCATTCACATTTGTACTGGGGCATGCAGGAGAGGGTGTCAGCTAGAAAGTTCCTCCCCCCCCCAGAATGTGCTTTAAAGCAAAATCAAAAGGGTTGAAGTATTGAGCCCATCAGACTTGTTTGAGTGATAGTTTCCATGGGGTCCTGAGGCACTCCAGATTTTTGTGGCCAATCCAGGCTTCAAACGGTTTCTGGCCCCCTTCCAACAGGTGTCTCCAGGTTAACAGTACCCATCTCACTACGAAAGTCTCCTTTTCCCACGTGGCCCATTGGGGTGTAGGTGCAGGGTTGTAAGTTTCCTTGACTGTTTCTTTGGAGTAGCATTGCTCCCACTGAAATGTTGCTGGCATCTGCCAGGATCACGAAGGGTTGCTCTGGGTCAGGATGCTTCAGCACTGGTTCCTTTGCAAACAATTTGTTTAGTATTTCGAATGCCACTTGGCAGGTTAGGTCCCACTGTAGAGGTTGTCATGGATGAGGTGTTGTTCCTGGGCTTCCTGTCTTTAGGAGGTCTGTCGTGGGTTTGGCAATCTTTGCAAAGGAGGGGATGAATTTTCTGTAGAAGTTTGAGAACCCTAGGAAGCTTTGTAGCTGTTTGTGGGTGCAAGGGGGTTTCCAGCCTAGGATGGCTTGTACTTTGGCTGGGTCCATCTATATTCCCTCATTTGACACTTGGTAGCACAGGTAGTCTAACCGTGCATGGTGGAATTCGCATTTTGATACCTTGACATACAGGTTGGCTTCCAGAGGTTTTCCAGTACTTGGCAGACCAGGGGTATGTGGTCGTCCATGGTCTCCGTGTAGATGAGGATGTCATCCAGGTAGACGAGGACCTCCTTGTAGAGGTGCTCATGAAATACCTCATTTATTAACTGCATGAATATGGGGCTCCCTGCAGTCCGAAAGGCATCATTTTGAATTGAAAGCTCCAATACGAGGTTTATTGTACAGACAGACAGACAGATCCTTGGTAGCAATCCAACATGACTAGACCTTCAGAACCATCCGGCACTGATATGCAATAGCAGCTATCCAGCCTGCCATGCTCACAAGACTGTACTCCCACAATAGTTCCTGTGTTGACTTCTGCAAAAGGGCGTGTGCACAAGCAGTCCCTTTATAGTCTAGAGAGGAATCTAATTATCATCAGCTGAGCACAATTACCTCCGGTGCTTAGCGTGCCGGTAACGAGCATTCAATAACTCACTGCTGATGTCTGACTCACTGTCCTGTGACTTCTCCCCATTGCTCCAAGGCATGACATCAGGAGCACCCTCCCTTTGGCTTTCACCACTGCTCCATGCCTCAGGCGCCTCCTGGTGGCTGACCAGCCTCTCTGATCCCTGCTTGGAGTCAGAACCCTGCCCAGGGTCCTCCACATCCTCCAGAGCCGACTCATAGGGAGCCTCGCTGTCGGAGTCTGGTGGCAGCTCCAATGGCACCTGCTGGGCCACAACACTATCTCTCACCGCAGGGCTCTTCCTCCAGGTCTGACGCTCGGGATGCGGCCTCGAGGGAAATTGCGCATGATAGGCTCGCACCAGTGCAGGGGCATGCACAGCCGTCACATCGGTCCGGGTCCCCCCGTCCGACCCCTCATCCATCCAGTCGACCAAATACTGGAACCATCCCTTGAGCTATCTTGAGTCACGGATCTGGCTCATCTTGTGCGGTGGCTGTGTGTCCACCTCACGCGAAGACAGCTGGGGAGAAGAGAGACATCGGAGAGGACAAGCCGACCGTTCAGGGATCTGGAGCGAGCAATGGAACACCAGGTGCACTCGCATCGAGCGTGGGAGGGTCAGGCGATTGGCCACTGAGTTGATAACGGCCTCCACGGGGAACGGCCCAAGATACCGGGGGTCCAATTTCTTTGTTGGCCAGTGAGATGGAAGATGCCGCGTGGACAGCCACACGCGATCTCCCACAGCCAACTCTGGCACTGCACGTTGAGACTTATCTGCTACCTGCTTGTAGTCCTCCTTTGTCTGATTCAGATAGCAGCGCACCACTTGGTGGACCACCTGGAGCTCAGAGAGGAAGTCCTGTGCTGCGGGGACTGGAGAGTCAACTGGGGTGAGAGGGAAAAAGCGAGGGTGGTACCCGACATTCACCATGAAAGGCATCGTCCATGTGGAGGTGCGAGTTGTTAAATGCGAACTCCGCCATGGCCAGGTACTCTGCCCAATTGTTCTGCTGCTGGTTCACGAAGCAGCACAGATATTGTTCCAGAATCCCAATCACATTCTCCGTCCCCCCATTGGTTTTGGGATGGTGCACCAAGGATAAACTAACCTGGACATCTAGAGCAGCCATCAGCCCTTTCCAGAACTGGGCCGTGAATTGTGTCCCACGATCTGATATGACCCGATCAGGTAGGCCGTGCAGCCAGAACACGTGCTGGATGAACATGCGGGCGGTGGCGCAGGCTGTCAGCAATCTCCGACAGGAGATGAAATGCACCATCTTGGTGAGCATGTCCACCACCACAAGGACTGTGGTAAAACCTGAAGATGGAGGCAGTTCCGTCAAGAAGTGCATGGACACAGCCCCCCAGGGTCTGTCCGGGGTCGGCAATGGCTGCAACAAGTCTGGAGGAGCTTCCGTTGCTGATTTGGCCTGTCGACACTGCACACACAACGTGACATACGTTTGCATGTCGTGTCGCAAGCGGGGCCACCAGTACAGGAGACCAGGTGCAATGTTTTGAAAAGGCCAAAATGTCCTGCTCCAGGTGTCATGACACTGGGAGAGAACCAGTCCATGGAGGGGCCCTGCAGGCACATAGAGCCAGTCCCGATACCTCAAACGGTCATCGTCAAAGGTCCACGGGGATGTCGGCCCTACCTCTGCCTGCCACTGTTCCACCCACTCATTGTTCTGCTGCGCATCCTGTATCAGAGACCGTAAATCCATGGGTTCCTGAACTGCAGCGAAGGACTCGACGGGTAGAACAGTCCGGGGTGGAAGTGAGTCTGCAGAGTCAGAGTACTCCGGTTTCCTGGACAGGGCATCCGCCCATTGATTCAGCACACTGGGGATGTACGTTACTTTGAAATTGAACCGGGCAAAGAACAGAGACCACCGGATCTGGTGTTGGTTCAGCTTACGCGCTGTGGTCAAAAACTCCAAATTCCGATGGTCCATCCGGACCTCGACCTGATGCCTGGCCCACTCCAGGTGATGTCTCCAGGCTTCAAACGCCACCTTGATAGCCAACAACTCCTTCTCCCAGATGGTGTAATTGCTCTCAGAAGGATTGAGTTTCTGAGATTAGTACGTGCAAGGGAAAAGGGTACCATCAGGGGCGTGAGGCTGCAGTAACCCCACCACCACCATGATGTCAGGCGCATCTGCCTCCACGACAAATGGAAGATGGGGCTCAGGGTGCTTCAGGATTGGCTCCCTCATAAAAGCGCGCTTCAAGGCCACAAACGCCTGTTGCTCCGTAGGCCCCCAGTGAAATGGCACTTTCTTTTGCAGGAGCCGAGTGAGGGGTGCGGTCAAGAAAGCAAAGCTGGGGATGAAGGTCCGGTAATAGTTGGCAAACCTGAGGAGTCACTGAACATCCTTCATACGTCGAGGAGGTTGCCAACTACGTAATGCCTCCACCTTGCCTGGCTCCATCGCAATTCCTTCAGGGGAAATACGGTGCCCCAGGAACTTGATGGTAGTCTGCCAGAACTGCCACTTCTCCAGCTTGGCAAATAAACAATGTTCTCGGAGTCACTGCAAGACCAGACGCAAGTGATGTTGATGATCCCTCCAGGACGTCGAGTAGATCAAGATGTCGTCCAGGTAAATGACGGCAAACTGATCCAAAAGGTCCTGGAAGATGTCATTCATGAAGTGTTGGAAGACTGCTGGGGCATTGGTCAACCCGAACAGCATGACCGTGTACTCGAAATGTCTGTACCGGGTGCCAAAGGCCGTCTTCCATTCATCCCCCACCCTGACTCAGACCAGGTTGTAAGCCCCATGCAAGTCCAGTTTTGAGAACACTGTTGCCTCCCGGAGCCGCTCCAACAACTCAGGAATCAGGGGCAGCAGGTAACGGTTACATACCGTGATGGCATTCAGGCATCAGTAATCGCAACAGAGTCTCAGATCCCTGGTTTTCTTTTTTACGAACAAAACTGGGGCAGACAAGGGAGAGGACGAAGGCTGGATAAACCCCTGGGCGAGGTTTTTGTCAAAAAAGTCCCGCAATGCGGCCAACTCCAGCTCAGACATGGAGTACAGACGACCCGTCGGGAGTTTCGCATCAGGTACCAGGTCGATGGGACAGTCATAAGCCCGGTGTGGTGGCAGTTGATCCCCCTCCTGTTTGCTGAAGACATCCACGAACTCTGCTATATCCAGCGTCATGGTCACCTTGGGCGAGCTGGGTACCTGGGCCACACAGACCTGCCGGATGTGGTCGACGCATTGCAGGGACGGAAATGTGATCAGGTTCTGCGACCAGTAGATCTGAGGGTTGTGCACCCACAGCCAAGCCAAGCCCAACACCATGGGAAAATGCAGGGCCGAAGCCACGTAAAATTGGATGGCCTTCTCATGCTCCCCAAGGATTAGGCACAAAGGTTGCGTGGCGGCCTTGATAGGCCCAGACAGAAGCACCCGGCTGTCAATGGTCTCAACATGCATTGGTGGGTCCACTGACACAGAGGGACATTGCATTTTGTAGCAAACGCCGCATCCATAAAGTTTGTGGTAGCCCCGGAATCGACCAAGGCATGGGCCGGAATTCCCTGTGGACTACCCAAGAAGAGAATGTGCACTGCTAAAATCATGTTCCGTGGAGGCCCCTCCACCTCTGTTCTGGCCTGACCTAAAGTCACCCTCAGATTGGGCTCCCCTCGTTTCCCGACACTGTAGTCCATCGCAGAGGGGAGGCCGCAGACCATGCAGCCCCCCTACCCTTTTTGTGGCAAACCAAAGCCAGGTGTCCAAGATCCCCACAGTAAAAACACAACCCTCTGCATGCTGTCTGTCCATCTCCATGCGCGACAAGTGGGATTTGGCGGCACCCAACTCCATGGGCTCCTCCTGTGTAACTGTAGTCTCCTGAGGGACCGGCACCCTAGTAGTCTCCTGGGATGCGCGGCGAGGCCTCCATCTCTGCAGCCGGGCACCTATCCGGAGGCACAAGTGAACCAGCACGTCGAACGTTGGAGGCATGTCCACCCTCACCAGCTCATCCTGCAGGTCATCTGACAGCCCATCCTGAAAAGTGTCCATGAGGGCTGGCTCATTCTAAGCTGAGTCCTGACTAAGCAGCCGGAATTCGCTGACATAATCCTGCAAGGAGCTACTACCCTGCTGCAACAACTTGAGTAGTCTGGTGGCTGTTTCCCCCTTAATGGGATCCTCAAATATCAGCCTGAGATGGTTACAAAAACCCTGGAAATCATCCAGCAGAGGGCTCGGCTGAGAGAGCAACTGAGTGGCCCACCTAGCTGCTGTGCCTGAGAGCAAGCTGATAATAAATCCCACCATCCGGTCGGTGGGAAAGTCCTCCGCTCTCAAGCTGATAAACAGCTGGCATTGGCCCAAGAATGCTGCAAACAGTTTTTGATTCCCATCAAACTTATCTGGTGTAGCCACTGGGCATTTCCTCCGTTGCTGGGGGGGTTAGTGGGTCTGTGAAGCTGAGAAACCTGAGCAGCCAGTAAAGCAAGCTGGTGAGCTAACAGCGTTCTCAGCCTGGAGCTGCTCCTTTGTAGCTCGATGGAGTTTCGTTTGGGGCAGAAGTCAATCTGTTCTGACCCCCCCTCTTCCCCCGCCAACACAGACACACTCCGAGCCAAAGATAGTTCACAATGTTTATTGTACAGACAGACAGATCCTTGGCAGCAATCCAACACAACTAGACCTTCAGAACCATCCAGCACTGATACGCAACAGCAGCTATCCAGCCTGCCATGCTCACAAGACTGTACTCCCACAATAGTTCCTGTGTTGACTTCTGCAAAAAGGCGTGTGCACAAGCAGTCCTTTTATAGTCTGGAGAGGAGTCTAATTATCATTAGCTGAGCGCAATTACCTCCGGTAACTGCGCAATTGCTCCTGACGCCGCTTAGCACGCCACTAACAAGCATTCAATAACTCACTGCTGATGTCTGATTTGCTGTCCCGTGACTCCTCCCCATTGCTCCAAGGCATGACATCAGGAGCACCCTCCCTTTGGCTTTCACCACTGCTCCATGCCTCAGGTGCCTCCTGGTGGCCGACCAGCCTCTCTGATCCCTGCTCGGAGTCAGAACCCTGCCCAGGGTCCTCCACATCCTCCAGAGCCGACTCATAGGGAGCCTCGCTGTCGGAGTCTGGTGGCAGCTCCAACGGCTCCTGCTGGGCCACAACAGATCTCTAACCCTCCTTGGCACTTGCTTCAACACCACTATCTCTCTAGACTTGTATTTTATCATAGTTTTTCTCGTAGTCTGCAAAATCTCTGTTCTTTATGTTTTCTTGATGAATCTTACATGTACCTCTTTAGGCAGGTTATTTCTCATTGTATGTACTCTAAACATCTCATCAATCTCATTTAATATATTTTCTTTACTCTCTTCCATTGCTTCCACTCCACATTTTTTTGGCTAAGTTCTCTGCTTTTTCTTCTTCAATGTTTTGAAATCTTAGATAATAAGGATATATTTATCCTTTCTTGATTCTTATCAGTTGTTGTAAGTCTACAGTCCATTTCCAAGTTTGTTGTTTCCACTTCTTCCTCCACCTTTTGCAGTGGTGGCTCACTTTTTCCCATCATTTCTTTAACCTCTTTCAACTCTTCTACTTTTTCCATTTTCTCGTTTACTTCACTAATTCATTTCTTAAGGTCTTAATATATAGCCTGTAGCATACTTTTTAGCTCAGCACTAGTTTTGTCTTGTTGTGTTGTAGTATTCGATTCTTTTTGTGTTGTAGGGCTGGAAGATGTTGTTGCTGATGATGAATATGCTGCTATTTTCTTCATCTTGTTCCTTATATTTAGTTTTGTAATCCAAATGCCAAGTGAAATTGTAATCCAAATTTCAAACCAAACCAACCAAATTCAAGACCCAGATGATCACATTTCACTTCAAATTTAGCTTCCAATTCAAATTCAACATACAAAATCTTCAGGTTCTTGTAACTGTAATCCAAATAAATTTTAAAGCAAAAAAAGATTCCCCATAAAAACAAGAGCACTGCAAAAAGAGAAGGAAGTTAATCCAAAAAGAAAAAAGTAAAAGTAAAAAGTAAAAATAATCCACATTGGTAAATCAATTGGACAAGAGAGAAAAAATTTTAAAGGCAAAAATTAAGTTCTAACTGTTTCTAAATAGAAAAGACCCCAAAAGCCAAAATTGTAGATAAAAAAAGAAAAATAGAAATAAAATAATTACACAGCTGGTCTTGTTTTCTTTCTTTTTAAAGCACAGTTAGTATCAGCACTCTGTTTGTCAAGTCTATAAACATTGTCCAAGGTCATTCCATTCTTGTTTTCTCCTTTGTTCTTTGACTCAATTTAATATATTGATATTTCTTCTGGTGCCACTAGGTGGCACTGTCACACAGGTATTCAATTAATAAAAATCAAAAGTTGCAAAAGGAAATCTCAGAGTTTCAAAGTTTATCTATATAAACATTTCAGCGAAAAATAACTCCATCCAATCTGCTTTTTATTTTCAAATCCATTCTCAAATCCATTTAATATTTCATTTATTGGGGGACATGCTCCCCTCTGGGCTCCTGCGATTTTCATGCAGTTAATTAATAAGGTGCTGCATGAGCACTTGTTTAAGAGAGTTTGGGTTTATCTTGATGATATATTGATTTATACTGAAACTAAGACTTAAATTTAAGTTTAAATTGGTGCAGAAGGTCTTGAATAATAATAATAATAATAATAATAATAATAATAATAATAATAATAATAATAATAATAATAATAATAATAATAATAATAATAATAATAATAATAATAATAATAATAATCTTTAATTTATAAACCGCACCCTTTCCTAAACAGGACTCGGGGCGGTGTACAGTCATATTAAAACAGTATAAATACAAAATATGGGTATACTTAAATATACAAATAGGTAAAAGGAGGAGATAGGATGTGGACTGTACAATATTTAAATTAAAATACAAATAAACATTAAAATACCCTTAAAAACTACCCAATAAGATGTTTGTCAGGAGGTTAAAATGGGACTATAAATCAGTTAAGCCAGCTAATTGGAACAGGTGTCAGAAGGAGCGGAGGTCGGTGGTAGTTCTAATATCGGGGGGGAGGTCATTCCAGAGGGTTGGGCCCATCACAGAGAAGGCTCTACTCCTGGGCGCCGCCCGTTGACACTGCTTAGTGGACGGCACCTGGAGGAGTCCCTCCCTGTGAGAGCGGATTGAAGAAACTTAGGTAAGCTAAGTTGTTTGCCAAACTCTCCAAATGTGAATTTCACCCAGATAAAATAGATTACCTATTGATCTATTACTTAGATCACCAGGCGATAGAAATGGACCCAACAAAAATCAAAGCAGTCCTCAAGTGGAAAACCCCCTGCACTTGCAAGCAATTGCAGAGCTTCCTGGGGCTCACTAACCTTTATCAGCAATTTGCCGATTACAAATCTGTTAAAAATCAAGGGGGTAGATAAACTGAAACATAGCCAACCACTGAAGTGGACTATGGACTGCAAAGCAGCATTTGAGAAACTGAAAAGACTCTTTTTCAGCCAAACCTGTGTTAAAACACCTAAACCCAGAGAAGCCATTTGTAATTCAGGCCAATTCCAGTGATGTGTCATTGCAGTCATTGCAGTTTTATTCCAAGAGAATGAAGAAAGCAAATTACAACCATGTGCATATACCTCTAGGGAATTTACTGAAACTGAACAGAGATGGGCAATATGGGAAAAAGAGGCTTGCTTTGATTTTTTCCAGGTATGGATCAACCACAAAATCTGGTAGCACTCAAAACTCCATGGAAAATGTCTCCCAAAATGGTCTAATGGGCACAGTACTTCCAATGCTTTAATTTCACTTTGAAGTATTTACCAGGAGAAAAAACTTTTTGGCAGATGCCTTGTCCAGACTACTGCAATGCAACAGTGTTAAGGCAGAAGTAATTAAGCCCATGCTCCCAGCCTCCCAATTAGTGGCTAAAGTTGTCACACACTCAGACAAAGAGCGACTCCTCCATCTTAGACAATGCCACCATCACATAATTCAAAAGGGTTTTGGAAACAGATGAGTAGTTTAATGCCCATAGACACACTTGCATAATAAAAGATGGGTGTGCTTGAGTGGGAAATAAGCTGTATATCCCAGCTAGGGAAAGGCTGAAAGCTATGCAAGCTTGTCATGATTCCAAATTAGCTGGTCACTTTAGTTCTGTAAAAATGTTACATTTACTGAAATTGCAATTCTGGTAGCCCTCATTTTAAAAAGACATAGAAAGCTATGTACCAAGCTGCTCCATTTGCGCTGCCACTAAATGGAGCAGGGGGAAAACCCCAGTCTACTGCAACTGGTAGCTGACCCTTCAGCACCATAGAGAGAGAGAGAGAGAGAGAGATCTGCATGGATTTCATTGTAGAATTGCCTGAGTTCTGGAAACACAGAAAAATTCCAGTCTACTGCAACTGGGTTGCATTGATCTTTTCTCAAGCAGGTTCACTTCGTCCCATGCCAAAAGATCCCTATGGCCAAAGGCTTGGCTAAGCTGTTTTTGGTTCACATATACTGCTTGCATTGGGCCCCACAACATATTATTTCGACAGAGGGATCCACTTCACATCCAAGTTCTGGAAAGCCTTTTTGGACCTACTCAGAACTAAACAGGGACTTAGTTCTAGTCATCAAGTGCAGACAAATAGGACCACAGAATGAATGAACTCATTTCTGGAAGAGTACCTGCAGTTTTGTTAACTATCAGCAGGGCAACTGGACTGAGCTGTTGCCTTTTGCAGAAGTGGCCTATAATAATGCAATTCACACTACAATAGGTTTTACCCCATTCAGAGTGGCGGCAAAGAATTTAATGCTATGCCTGAGTTACCTTCATGTGAACCAGAAATCCCCTCTTTGATCAGTTATTTGAAAACCATTTGGCCTGTGGTTCTCAAAGCCTTGGATGAAGCCAAGGCGCCTATAAAGCACAAGCAGAAAAGAAATGACTATAATCTAGACCTTACAAAGTGGTGGGCAAAGATCCACTAAGTTTCTAAAATCTTTGCAGCAGTCTAAAAAGTTGGGACCTAAATACATTGGGCCTTTCCCCATCATTTGTATTATTAACCCTGTCACAGTGGAATTGCAATTCCCTAAGTTATTACAGCAAGTCCACCCCATTTTCTTATTGAAGCCTGGTCATCTCTGATCTTCGCCTGGCTACTACCCCTGTTTTACCCTCTATGATGGTAGAGGGAAACAACATTTTGTAGTTCAAGAAATTCTAGACTCTGGGAAATTCAATGGAGCCACTCAGTACCTGGTGGCTTGGAAACACCTCCCTTTCTCACACAATGAATGGTTTCACAAAAAAACCATGTGCATGCCCCAAACTTAACATGTATATTTCATCGATTGTACCATGACAAACCTTACTGACTTTATTTTTTTTTTGTTTTCTTTTTGTTGGTGCTCTTTTTGTTTTCTTTCAGGTGGACTTCCCATTTTTCTAGGGGGGTGCATGTCAGGTCCCTGGGACGCTGGCATTCTGGTGGGAGGGGGAAGGATTGGAGGGATCTCTATATGGTGTTTCTATTTCCTGCTTGGAGATATTTCTATATGAAGTTTCTGTTTCCTGCATTGCTGTGTTATGAGTTTCTGTTTCCTGCATTGTTGTACTGTGGGAGGGTTTGGTTTGCACTGTTTTAAGTTGCTGTGTTTTAAATAGGAAGATTTAGTTCCTGCCTAGATCTCTTGCTATCACAAGCCTTTCAATAAAACCTCCTTTTGGAACAATTGCAGTTTCAAGAGTCCTGCTTTCTTGCAAAGATTTGGAGAGGCAAGACCTTACAATATCTATTATAGCCAAAAAAAATTAAAACCTTGGCACCAGAATTAAGTTTCCACATGTAGTCCCTCATTAAATCTTCTCATCCACTCTTTTCCAATGCATGGAGAAAAGCCAGGCCTCAAGTGCTTTCTGGAAAGCTAGGAGAGTAGAGACCTGCCAAATTTCAAGACGTTCATTGGGCAGAAAATGTAATGGAGAAATTTAAGAAAGGTTTTTCAGGTTTGCATTTTTACTTTATGAAACAGGAGGCTTCTTCTGGGTGACTGCCAGCTACCAGCTGGAATCAACTGACTAGAACTGTGAATATGTCATAACAACAGTGAGGGCAATGTCTTGAACATTGAACATTGTTTCCTCTAAGAAGAGATTGGACATCCATTTGTTTGAAATGGTATTGTATTTCTGCTTGAACAGGAGGCTGGACTAGAAGACCTCCATCATCTCTTCTAACTCTGTTATTCAGTTATTCTGAACTTCACCAAGTGTACAGTATATGTTTAGTTAGATAGTGAGAACCTGAATGCATAGGCTTCAATGTGCAGTATGACTCTTTTTCATATGCTAAGAAGTAAATTGATATTTACATTTACAGCTAACTCAAATGACAATATTGCAGAATAATGACGTGTTCTATAACCTCCAAAATGTAACCTTTTTTTGTTCCTGTATTTTGTGTTCTGTATTGAATATTTGTCTCTTTCTGCCACCTGCTGGCTATTAGCCTGTACTACTCCACTTACTATAGGAATGTGTAATAAGGATGTGCAGGAAAGATTATTGATAATGTAGTTTTTATTATCATGTGAGACTGTTGCTGTCATGACAATTTTCAATGTCACATCTCTACATTTTTCTTTTATGTTCTGGAACTATGCTGATTAAATAATTGGGATTATTTAATACTGAGTTTACACATTTTCTTTATGAGACAGAACCTATCCATGACTTGAACATAAATAGGTCTTTATACAATGAGACAATGCTGACTTTGCACATTTGTGCAAATTGGAAATTATTTTGAGGATCCATATGATTTTACTCCTAGGTAAAGTGTGTATGAGATTTCAGCATTGGACTTACAGTAATTATATGTTGCCGCCTTTCTGGCTCAGATCTTGCTTTTCTTTTTGCTGCTTTCATTTCATATCTAGTAAAAGTACTTTATCTATTAAAATGGAGGAGGTTTTTCTTTCTTGGATATTGAAGGAGGCATGCCTGACACAAACCATCCCAAAGATGCCCCTTCCAAGTTGTGTCTTGAGGGCAAATGGGGAGCCCCTTGGGCCTTTGACTACTTCTTGGGGGGGGGGTGAAAGCGTTGGAGGTGTCTGCTCTCAGCAAGAGCAGGATTTCAGCTTTGGGATCTAGAGCAGAAAAGTGATTAGCCATGTGCTTCAGGTGAGGTGTGGTGCTTGCTAACTCTGGTGTTGCAATCTGACTGCAATCATCTGGTGGGTTGTCCCATTTGAGTAATGGCGGCAGTGGGAACTGTGCATTACCATCCAATGATTTGATGCAGTCTATCAACTTTCCTCCCCATCTTGTACTGGGACCCAGTGCGCGTTGATGTCATGAAGTGCTTTTCTTCATTTTGGATGACGATGAAGCTGTTGAGTGCTGAACTGACTGATATGCAATAGCTTTGCGCATCTACTATTTCAGACATCTTCCCGGCTTCTTCTGGGTGCCCATTGGGGTAGACGTTCGCTAAGCAGATTGGTTGGTATGAGTCAGAGGATGGTGAGTCACCACATACTGATGTGCAATTGACACTTGCAGCTGTTTCTGGGTGCACTTTGGTGCCACGCTGAGGATCCTTGGCTGGATGAGGGTTAGGAGTTGTCCATTGTGGCAACTCAGAATCTGGATGCAGACTACATTCTTTGGGCTGTACGTCCTCACTCTAATTGCTTTGATGGTCTGACAAAGATTCCTTCATCTCCACACTGAGGCTATGAATCATGGCTACTTGTATGCCTGCCTGCTGAAGATCCTTCGCTGTTGCTGATGGACTACCCTGATCACCCTGTGTTTCTTGGTTTGTCTGGTTACATTTTCTAATTCCGAGGAAGGAGTCTTGTGATCCAGATCATACGATGTCAGCTGTCTGACTAGTTTGTAGTTCTGGCGGTTGAGATTCTCCTCCTTGCTCCTGTTGTGGTGAGTTTGGGTCATCCATGTAGGCCTTAACATGCTTGTGCGGGTTATCTTTTTCCAGTTTCCTAGGACTGAAGTTGAGGGACGTGTAGCTAGCCTGTCTGTAGAGCTTTGACCCATATCATTTTTCCATAGCATCCTGCTCACGCTGAAGATATTTAAATTGAGCCCGAGCTTTGGCATTATGTAGGTTCGTAGCTACTTCTGCAGCTGCCCTCTCTTCCTTGGCTTTGGCTTCAGCAGCTGCCCTCTCTGCTTCCACGGTTGCCATCTCTTCCTTCAGCAGCTGCAATTTTCTTGCTACCTCTAGCTCTACCTTGGCCATCTCAGCTTCAATTTGTGCTTCTGCAGCTCCAGATGCCTATGACATCTGGCTGTGAAGGAAAGATTGCTGTGAGATGCTGCTGCCCACTTGAGATTGGGCTAGTTTTAGGTAGAAGGATGAGGCCTTTTTGGAGACGTGAGAGGAAGTTGCATGTGACTGCTGACATGTTGCATATGAACAATGAGTCACTTCAGATTTGGCCTTCTTGTCCGGTGCAGTCTCCCTCTTCAGATTGGTTTGGATAAGGTCTTTGCTGGATGTTGTTGAGGTGCTCTCCATAAAATATCCATTGCCTGAAGATTTCATCCATGACCTCATCCAATGATCAGAGGTGTTTGGGGGGTAAATCGTCTTTGAGTTTGTCACACAGATGCTGCAACTTCTTCCAGTGATTCTCATGCTTTTGATAAAGCCTGTCCCATTCCTCCATGAAGTTTGTCCATTTAATCTGCGTAGGCTTTCTATGACCTGCCTCAGGTCATAGGTTATCTGAGGTGCCTCTGCCTTTTCTGAGAGTTGGACATCCAATTCTGAGTTTTGGATGAC
This sequence comes from Natrix helvetica, assembly GCF_964273705.1. Classification (NCBI taxonomy): domain Eukaryota; kingdom Metazoa; phylum Chordata; class Lepidosauria; order Squamata; family Natricidae; genus Natrix; species Natrix helvetica. Next base: position 77,888,195 of record NC_138554.1, on the reverse strand, counting down.
CAATTATCAGCTTTGGACAATCAATTATGAGTCTATGGTGGGTTCAGGCATGGGTTTGGCATGTCTGACCCTTGTGCCATGGCTGGAGAAGATTCTATAACTAGGATTAGCTCAGGAGATTTCTTGAATGTATTATGAATTCTTTGAGTTCAATTCACTTTTTGGCTACTAGGGTGCATTGCAAGACTGTGTAGATGCAGGCACAGTCCACTTGTCGGCCACTGGGGTGTGTGGCAAGGCTTTGGAGATGCAGGCACAGTCCACTTGAAGGCCACTGGGGTGCATTACAAGACTGTGTAGATGCAGGTGCAGTCCATTTGTCAGCCACTGGGGTGCGTTGCAAGACTTTGGAGATGCAAATGCAAGTTCACTTATCAGCCACTGGGGTGTGTTGCAAGGCTTTGGAGATGCAGATGCAGTCCACTTGTCAGCCACTAGGGTGCATTGTAAGACTGTGTAGACGCAGTCAGATAGAGCATGACAGAAATCTTACTGCTTTGCTCAATTGATGTCATGAGATAAATCTTAAACTTAATCCAAATAAAATGGAAACTGGGGCAGGAGAAGTGACATATTTTGGACAACCACTAACCAAAGAGGGCTTGAAGTCTGATCCAAAGAAAATTACAGCAGTTCTTAACATGAAGGCCCCAGCCTCCCGAAAGGAACTGGAGACATCATTGGGCATTTTCAACTATCTATTTAAATTCTCTAAGGGCCTTGCTCAACAGACAGCACTGTTATGTGCATTGCTGCAGAAGGATGCCATTTGGTGTTGGGATGTAAACATGGGAAGGACTTTTGACAAAGTGAAGAAATTGATCACTAAACATCCAGGGCCAATACTGAAATATTTCGAGTGGATGCATCCCAGTTTGGGCTAGGTGCCGTACTGACTCCACAAGGACATCCTGTGGCATATGCTTCACATGCACTGGCCATGACACAAGCTAATTACGATCAAATTGAGAAAGAGATGCTGGCCATTGCAAATGGATGTGAGAAATTTCACCAGTACATATATGGTCACCCAGTAGTTGTAAAAACTGATCACAAGCCATTGGAATACATATTACAAAAACCGCTAGCTTCTACACCTCCACGCTTGCAGTGAATGGTTAGAAATTACAGTAGTATGATCTCACAGTGAAGTATAATCCTGGGAAGGAAATTCCAATGGCAGATTGCCTGTCAAGAGTGTTTCAAGAAGGACATGAAACCAGAGATGAACCTGAATTGGAAGAGCAGGTACATACAATACAGTGGTGGGTTCCTGCCGGATCGCACCGGATCGCGCGCGCTCCCTTTCAACGCTCCACCTGGCTCGCACACTCCCTTTCAGCGCTCCACCTGGCTCGCGCGCTCCCTTTCAGCGCTCCACCTGGCTCGCGCGCTCCCTTTCAGCGCTACACCTGGCTCGCGCGCTCCCTTCCGGCGCTAAAACCGGAAGTACGGTCTTGCCCCGCCCCCGGCGAAGCGACGACGCCTGCCTGCGCTCCACCAGCTCAGCTGGGAACGGAGATGTTTCCTCAGCGGAGCGGAGCGCCTGAAAAGTCTTTTCAGGTGCTCCGCTCCGCTGAGGAAACATCTCTGTTCCCAGCCGAGCTGGTGGAGCGCAGGCAGGCGTCGTCGCTTCGCCGGGGGCGGGGCAAGACCGTACTTCCGGTTTTAGCACCGGAAGGGAGCGCGCGAGCCAGGTGTAGCGCTGAAAGGGAGCGCGCGAGCCAGGTGCAGCGCTGAAAGGGAGCGCGCGAGCCAGGTGGAGCGCTGAAAGGGAGCGCGCGAGCCAGGTGGAGCGCTGAAAGGGAGCACGCGAGCCAGGTGGAGCACTGAAAGGGAGCGCGCGCGATCCGGTGCGATCCGGCAGGAACCCACCACTGATACAATACTAGTGAACATGCCAATATCAGATGTATAGCTGGAGAAAATAAGACAAGACACCAAACAGGATAAAGTATTAGAGAAACTAATGCATGTCATGTGCAATGGCTGGCCAGAAAAATGCAAGAAGCTGTGTCCTGAGCTGCAGGAATTCTGGCCTGTAAAAGATGAACTATCCATTCATGAGGATATCATACTAATCAGTGACCGTATTCTTATACCTAAGTCGCAGCGGCCAGAAGTAATGGAACAAATTCATCAGGGACATTTGGGCATTACTCTGTGGAAGCGCAGAGCATGGGAAGTGGTCTACTGGCCTCATCTGGACTCTGATATTGAAACACTTGTAAAGAAGTGTGACACCTGCCAGACATTTCAAAAAAACAATGCAAAAGAACCTCTTACACCATGGAATGCTCCTTCATGGGCATGGCAGAGATTGGCTACATATATTTTTCATTTTCAAGACATCCACTACCTGATGATAGTAGACTACAGCAAATACTTTGAACTAGTGCAGCTGGGAAGTCTAAAAGCATCAACAGTCATATGGATTTTCAAGACAATATTTTCACGACTTGGAGTGTGTGAAGAACTTGTGTCTGACAATGGGCCACAATTCTCATGTGCTGAATTCCAGTGCCTCTTGCATGAATAGGGAATCAAGCACAAACCCACAAGCCCTTATCACCCACAGGCCAAAGGCCTAGCAGAGAAGTATGTTGGCATAGCCAAATCACAATCACAAAGAAAACACAATCGTCAGGGCAGGATGTGTATTTAGGCCTATTAAACTATCATGCAACACCATTGAGGGTTTATGCTCACCAGAACAGCTGCTAATGGGGAGAACACAGAGGACTACAATGCCTACTGCTCCGCATAAATTGCAGCCTCGTTC